>NC_069499.1:18391188-18541188 GCF_027579735.1 Bombina bombina | reverse complement strand
TCTACCAGGAACGAACAACAGCTCAGTGGCTTGTTCTATGGCGATTTACCACCCGGAAGCAGCCTCTTTTAGACCAGTGTGCTTTTCACAGAAGAAAACTTTCCTGAAGTATATCAGTCTGATCCCGCCAAGTAAAGTCAGTCCAGCCCCGAAATACCAGACAATTCTCCTCTGAACAAGGAACATGACAACCCCAGACGATCGTTTCGGCCTCCTATGGGCCTCGTCAGTGAGGTGCAGCCACATTCCTCTAAGCACACTGGGCAAGGAGACCACGTCTGGTTTCCCCCATCACCCATAGGGAGACTTCCCCAGGGTCATAATAATTTGCATACAAAGAGAGAAGCGCTCTACCAGGAACGAACAACAGCTCAGTGGCTTGTTTTATGGCGATTTACCACCCGGAAGCAGCCTCTTTTAGACCAGTGTGCTTTTCACAGAAGAAAACTTTCCTGAAGTATATCAGTCTGATCCCGCCAAGTAAGGTCAGTCCAGCCCCGAAATACCAGGCAATTCTCCTCTGAACAAGGAACATGACAACCCCAGACGATCGTTTCGGCCTCCTATGGGCCTCGTCAGTGAGGTGCAGCCACATTCCTCTAAGCACACTGGGCAAGGAGTTCACGTCTGGTTTCCCCCATCACCCATAGGGAGACTTCCCCAGGGTCATAATAATTTGCATACAAAGAGAGAAGCGCTCTACCAGGAACGAACAACAGCTCAGTGGCTTGTTCTATGTGTATATACATATATATTTATGTTTATGTGTATATACCTTTATATGTATGTGTAATTATGTGTATATACATATATACAGTATTTATGTGTTACTATGTGTATATACATATATATTTATGTGTTACGAAGTGTATATACCTATATATTTATGTGTTATTATCTGTATATACATATATATTAAGTGTTATTATGTGTATATAAATATATACTTATGTCTTACTACGTGTACATACATATATATTTATGTGTTATTATGTGTATATACATATATATTTATGTGTTACTATGTGTATATACGGATATATTTATATGTTACTATGTGTATGTACATATATATTTATGTGTTACTATGTGTATATACATATATATTTATGTGTTACTATGTGTATAATTTGCATACAAAGAGAGAAGCGCTCTACCAGGAACGAACAACAGCTCAGTGGCTTGTTCTATGGCGATTTACCACCCGGAAGCAGCCTCTTTTAGACCAGTGTGCTTTTCACAGAAGAAAACTTTCCTGAAGTATATCAGTCTGATCCCGCCAAGTAAGGTCAGTCCAGCCCCGAAATACCAGGCAATTCTCCTCTGAACAAGGAACATGACAACCCCAGACGATCGTTTCGGCCTTCTATGGGCCTCGTCAGTGAGGTGCAGCCACATTCCTCTAAGCACACTGGGCAAGGAGTCCACGTCTGGTTTCCCCCATCACCCATAGGGAGACTTCCCCAGGGTCATAATAATTTGCATACAAAGAGAGAAGCGCTCTACCAGGAACGAACAACAGCTCAGTGGCTTGTTCTATGGCGATTTACCACCCGGAAGCAGCCTCTTTTAGACCAGTGTGCTTTTCACAGAAGAAAACTTTCCTGAAGTATATCAGTCTGATCCCGCCAAGTAAGGTCAGTCCAGCCCCGAAATACCAGGCAATTCTCCTCTGAACAAGGAACATGACAACCCCAGACGATCGTTTCGGCCTTCTATGGGCCTCGTCAGTGAGGTGCAGCCACATTCCTCTAAGCACACTGGGCAAGGAGTCCACGTCTGGTTTCCCCCATCACCCATAGGGAGACTTCCCCAGGGTCATAATAATTTGCATACAAAGAGAGAAGCGCTCTACCAGGAACGAACAACAGCTCAGTGGCTTGTTCTATGGCGATTTACCACCCGGAAGCAGCCTCTTTTAGACCAGTGTGCTTTTCACAGAAGAAAACTTTCCTGAAGTATATCAGTCTGATCCCGCCAAGTAAGGTCAGTCCAGCCCCGAAATACCAGGCAATTCTCCTCTGAACAAGGAACATGACAACCCCAGACGATCGTTTTCGGCCTTCTATGGGCCTCGTCAGTGAGGTGCAGCCACATTCCTCTAAGCACACTGGGCAAGGAGTCCACGTCTGGTTTCCCCCATCACCCATAGGGAGACTTCCCCAGGGTCATAATAATTTGCATACAAAGAGAGAAGCGCTCTACCAGGAACGAACAACAGCTCAGTGGCTTGTTCTATGGCGATTTACCACCCGGAAGCAGCCTCTTTTAGACCAGTGTGCTTTTCACAGAAGAAAACTTTCCTGAAGTATATCAGTCTGATCCCGCCAAGTAAGGTCAGTCCAGCCCCGAAATACCAGGCAATTCTCCTCTGAACAAGGAACATGACAACCCCAGACGATCGTTTCGGCCTTCTATGGGCCTCGTCAGTGAGGTGCAGCCACATTCCACTAAGCACACTGGGCAAGGAGTCCACGTCTGGTTTCCCCCATCACCCATAGGGAGACTTCCCCAGGGTCATAATAATTTGCATACAAAGAGAGAAGCGCTCTACCAGGAACGAACAACAACTATGTGTATATACATATATATTTATGTGTTACTATGTGTATATACATATATATATTTATGTGTTATTATGTGTATATACTTATATATTTATGTGTTACTATGTGTATATACATATATATTTATGTGTTATGTGTATATACATATATATTTATGTGTTACTATGTGTATATACATATATATTTATGTGTTACTATGTGTATATACATATATATTTATGTGTTATGTGTATATACATATATATTTATGTGTTACTATGTGTATATACATATATATTTATGTGTTACTATGTGTATATAAATATATATTTATGTGTTAGTATGTGTATATACATATATATTTATGTGTTAATATGTGTATATACTTATATATTTATGTGTTACTATGTGTATATACATATATATTTATGTGTTACTATGTGTATATTAATATATATTTATGTGTTAATATGTGTATATACATATATATTTATGTGTTACTATGTGTATATACATATATATGTATGTGTTACTATGTGTATATACATATATATTTATGTGTTACTATGTGTATATACATATATATTTATGTGTTACTATGTGTATATACATATATATTTATGTGTTACTATGTGTATATACATATATATTATTGTGTTACTATGTGTATATACATATATATTTATGTGTTACTATGTGTATATACATATAAATTTATGTGTTAGTATGTGTATATACATATATATTTATGTGTTACTATGTGTATATACATATATATGTATGTGTTACTATGTCTATATACATATATATTTATGTGTTACTATGTGTATACACATATGAATTTATGTGTTATTATGTGTATATACATATATATGTATGTGTTACTATGTGTATATACATATAAATTTATGTGTTAGTATGTGTATATACATATATATTTATGTGTTACTATGTGTATATACATATATATTTATGTGTTACTATGTCTATATACATATATATTTATGTGTTACTATGTGTATACACATATGTATTTATGTGTTATTATGTGTATATACATATATATTTATGTGTTACTATGTGTATATTCATATAAATGTATGTGTTAGTATGTGTATATACATATATATTTATGTGTTACTATGTGTATATACATATATATTTATGTGTTACTATGTCTATATACATATATATTTATGTGTTACTATGTGTATACACATATGTATTTATGTGTTATTATGTGTATATACATATATATTTATGTGTTACTATGTGTATATACAGATATATTTATGTGTTATTATGTGTATATACATATATATTTATGTGTTACTATGTGTATATAAATATATATTTATGTGTTACTATGTCTATATACATATATATTTATGTGTTACTATGTGTATATACATATATATTTATGTGTTACTATGTGTATATACATATATATTTATGTGTTACTATGTGTATATACATATATATTATTGTGTTACTATGTTTATATACATATATATTTATGTGTTACTATGTGTATATACATATAAATTTATGTGTTAGTATGTGTACATACATATATATTTATGTGTTACTATGTGTATATACATATATATGTATGTGTTACTATGTCTATATACATATATATTTATGTGTTACTATGTGTATACACATATGAATTTATGTGTTATTATGTGTATATACATATATATGTATGTGTTACTATGTGTATATACATATAAATTTATGTGTTAGTATGTGTATATACATATATATTTATGTGTTACTATGTGTATATACATATATATTTATGTGTTACTATGTCTATATACATATATATTTATGTGTTACTATATGTATACACATATGTATTTATGTGTTATTATGTGTATATACATATATATTTATGTGTTACTATGTGTATATACATATATATTTATGTGTTACTATGTGTATATACATATATATTTATGTGTTACTATGTCTATATACATATATATTTATGTGTTACTATGTGTATACACATATGTATTTATGTGTTATTATGTGTATATACATATATATTTATGTGTTACTATGTGTATATACAGATATATTTATGTGTTAATATGTGTATATACATATATATGTATGTGTTACTATGTGTATATACATATATATTTATGTGTTACTATGTGTATATACATATATATTTATGTGTTACTATGTGTATATACATATATATTTATGTGTTACTATGTGTATATACATATATATTTATGTGTTACTATGTGTATATACATATAAATTTATGTGTTAGTATGTGTATATACATATATATTTATGTGTTACTATGTGTATACACATATGTATTTATGTGTTATTATGTGTATATACATATATATTTATGTGTTACTATGTGTATATACATATAAATTTATGTGTTAGTATGTGTATATACATATATATTTATGTGTTACTATGTGTATACACATATGTATTTATGTGTTATTATGTGTATATACATATATATGTATGTGTTACTATGTGTATACACATATGTATTTATGTGTTATTATGTGTATATACATATATATGTATGTGTTATTATGTGTATATACATATATATTTATGTGTTACTATGTGTATATACAGATATATTTATGTGTTACTATGTGTATATACATATAAATTTATGTGTTAGTATGTGTATATACATATATATTTATGTGTTACTATGTGTATATACATATATATTTATGTGTTACTATGTCTATATACATATATATTTATGTGTTACTATGTGTATATACATATATATTTATGTGTTACTATGTGTATATACATATATATTTATGTGTTACTATGTGTAAATACATATATATTTATGTGTTACTATGTGTATATACATATAAATTTATGTGTTAGTATGTGTATATACATATATATTTATGTGTTACTATGTGTATACACATATGTATTTATGTGTTATTATGTGTATATACATATATATTTATGTGTTACTATGTGTATATACATATAAATTTATGTGTTAGTATGTGTATATACATATATATTTATGTGTTACTATGTGTATACACATATGTATTTATGTGTTATTATGTGTATATACATATATATGTATGTGTTACTATGTGTATATACATATAAATTTATGTGTTAGTATGTGTATATACATATATATTTATGTGTTACTATGTGTATATACATATATATTTATGTGTTACTATGTCTATATACATATATATTTATGTGTTACTATGTGTATACACATATGTATTTATGTGTTATTATGTGTATATACATATATATTTATGTGTTACTATGTGTATATACAGATATATTTATGTGTTACTATGTGTATATACATATAAATTTATGTGTTAGTATGTGTATATACATATATATTTATGTGTTACTATGTGTATATACATATATATTTATGTGTTACTATGTCTATATACATATATATTTATGTGTTACTATGTGTATACACATATGTATTTATGTGTTATTATGTGTATATACATATATATTTATGTGTTACTATGTGTATATACAGATATATTTATGTGTTAATATGTGTATATACATATATATGTATGTGTTACTATGTGTATATACATATATATTTATGTGTTACTATGTGTATATACATATATATTTATGTGTTACTATGTGTATATACATAGATATTTATGTGTTACTATGTGTATATACATATATATATATTTATGTGTTACTATGTGTATATACATATATATTATTGTGTTACTATGTGTATATACATATATATTTATGTGTTACTATGTGTATATACATATAAATTTATGTGTTAGTATGTGTATATACATATATATTTATGTGTTACTGTGTGTATATACATATATATTTATGTGTTACTATGTGTATATACATATATATTTATGTGTTACTATGTCTATATACATATATATTTATGTGTTACTATGTGTATACACATATGTATTTATGTGTTATTATGTGTATATACATATATATTTATGTGTTACTATGTGTATATACATATATATTTATGTGTTACTATGTGTATATACATATATATTTATGTGTTACTATGTGTATATTCATATAAATGTATGTGTTAGTATGTGTATATACATATATATTTATGTGTTACTATGTGTATATACATATATATTTATGTGTTACTATGTCTATATACATATATATTTATGTGTTACTATGTGTATACACATATGTATTTATGTGTTATTATGAGTATATACATATATATTTATGTGTTACTATGTGTATATACAGATATATTTATGTGTTATTATGTGTATATACATATATATTTATGTGTTACTATGTGTATATAAATATATATTTATGTGTTACTATGTCTATATACATATATATTTATGTGTTAATATGTGTATATACATATATATTTATGTGTTAATATGTGTATATACATATATATTTATGTGTTACTATGTGTATATACATATATATTTATGTGTTACTATGTGTATATACATATATATTTATGTGTTACTATGTGTATATACATATATATTTATGTGTTATTATGTGTATATACAGATATATTTATGTGTTAGTATGTGTATATACAGATATATTTATGTGTTAGTATGTGTATATACATATATATGTATGTGTTACTATGTGTATATACCTATATATATTTATGTGTTAATATGTGTATATACATATATATTTATGTGTTAGAATGTGTATATACATATATATTTATGTGTTAGTATGTGTATATACAGATATATTTATGTGTTAGTATGTGTATATACAGATATATTTATGTGTTAATATGTGTATATACATATATATGTATGTGTTACTATGTGTATATACCTATATATATTTATGTGTTAATATGTGTATATACATATATATTTATGTGTTACTATGTGTATATACTTATATTTATGTGTCACTATGTGTATATACATATATATATATTTATTTGTTAGTATGTGTATATACATATATATTTATGTGTTAATATGTTTATATACATATATATTTATGTGTTACTGTGTGTATATACATATATATTTAAGTGTTACTATGTGTATATACATATATATTTATGTGTTACTGTGTGTATATACATATATATTTATGTGTTACTGTGTGTATATACATATATATTTATGTGTTAGTATGTGTATATACATATATTTATGTGTTAGTATGTGTATATACATATATATTTATGTGCTAATATGTGTATATACATATATATTTATGTGTTACTATGTGTATATACATATAAATTTATGTGTTAGTATGTGTATATACATATATATTTATGTGTTACTATGTGTATATACATATATATTTATGTGTTACTATGTCTATATACATATATATTTATGTGTTACTATGTGTATACACATATGTATTTATGTGTTATTATGTGTATATACATATATATTTATGTGTTACTATGTGTATATACAGATATATTTATGTGTTACTATGTGTATATACATATAAATTTATGTGTTAGTATGTGTATATACATATATATTTATGTGTTACTATGTGTATATACATATATATTTATGTGTTACTATGTCTATATACATATATATTTATGTGTTACTATGTGTATATACATATATATTTATGTGTTACTATGTGTATATACATATATATTTATGTGTTACTATGTGTAAATACATATATATTTATGTGTTACTATGTGTATATACATATAAATTTATGTGTTAGTATGTGTATATACATATATATTTATGTGTTACTATGTGTATACACATATGTATTTATGTGTTATTATGTGTATATACATATATATTTATGTGTTACTATGTGTATATACATATAAATTTATGTGTTAGTATGTGTATATACATATATATTTATGTGTTACTATGTGTATACACATATGTATTTATGTGTTATTATGTGTATATACATATATATGTATGTGTTACTATGTGTATATACATATAAATTTATGTGTTAGTATGTGTATATACATATATATTTATGTGTTACTATGTGTATATACATATATATTTATGTGTTACTATGTCTATATACATATATATTTATGTGTTACTATGTGTATACACATATGTATTTATGTGTTATTATGTGTATATACATATATATTTATGTGTTACTATGTGTATATACAGATATATTTATGTGTTAATATGTGTATATACATATATATGTATGTGTTACTATGTGTATATACATATATATTTATGTGTTACTATGTGTATATACATATATATTTATGTGTTACTATGTGTATATACATAGATATTTATGTGTTACTATGTGTATATACATATATATATATTTATGTGTTACTATGTGTATATACATATATATTATTGTGTTACTATGTGTATATACATATATATTTATGTGTTACTATGTGTATATACATATAAATTTATGTGTTAGTATGTGTATATACATATATATTTATGTGTTACTGTGTGTATATACATATATATTTATGTGTTACTATGTGTATATACATATATATTTATGTGTTACTATGTCTATATACATATATATTTATGTGTTACTATGTGTATACACATATGTATTTATGTGTTATTATGTGTATATACATATATATTTATGTGTTACTATGTGTATATACATATATATTTATGTGTTACTATGTGTATATACATATATATTTATGTGTTACTATGTGTATATTCATATAAATGTATGTGTTAGTATGTGTATATACATATATATTTATGTGTTACTATGTGTATATACATATATATTTATGTGTTACTATGTCTATATACATATATATTTATGTGTTACTATGTGTATACACATATGTATTTATGTGTTATTATGTGTATATACATATATATTTATGTGTTACTATGTGTATATACAGATATATTTATGTGTTATTATGTGTATATACATATATATTTATGTGTTACTATGTGTATATAAATATATATTTATGTGTTACTATGTCTATATACATATATATTTATGTGTTAATATGTGTATATACATATATATTTATGTGTTAATATGTGTATATACATATATATTTATGTGTTACTATGTGTATATACATATATATTTATGTGTTACTATGTGTATATACATATATATTTATGTGTTACTATGTGTATATACATATATATTTATGTGTTATTATGTGTATATACAGATATATTTATGTGTTAGTATGTGTATATACAGATATATTTATGTGTTAGTATGTGTATATACATATATATGTATGTGTTACTATGTGTATATACCTATATATATTTATGTGTTAATATGTGTATATACATATATATTTATGTGTTAGAATGTGTATATACATATATATTTATGTGTTAGTATGTGTATATACAGATATATTTATGTGTTAGTATGTGTATATACAGATATATTTATGTGTTAATATGTGTATATACATATATATGTATGTGTTACTATGTGTATATACCTATATATATTTATGTGTTAATATGTGTATATACATATATATTTATGTGTTACTATGTGTATATACATATATTTATGTGTCACTATGTGTATATACATATATATATATTTATTTGTTAGTATGTGTATATACATATATATTTATGTGTTAATATGTTTATATACATATATATTTATGTGTTACTGTGTGTATATACATATATATTTAAGTGTTACTATGTGTATATACATATATATTTATGTGTTACTGTGTGTATATACATATATATTTATGTGTTACTGTGTGTATATACATATATATTTATGTGTTAGTATGTGTATATACATATATTTATGTGTTAGTATGTGTATATACATATATATTTATGTGCTAATATGTGTATATACATATATATTTATGTGTTACTATGTGTATATACATATATATTTATGTGTTACTATGTGTATATACATATATATTTATGTGTTACTATGTGTATATACATATATATTTATGTGTTACTATGTGTATATACATATATATTTATGTGTTACTATGTGTATATAAATATATATTTATGTGTTAATATGTTTATATACATATATATGTTTGTGTTACTATGTGTATATACATATATATTTATGTGCTACTATGTGTATATACATATATATGTATGTGTTACAATGTGTATATACATATATATTTATGTGTTACTATGTCTATATACATATATATTTATGTGTTACTATGTGTATACACATATGTATTTATGTGTTATTATGTGTATATACATATATATTTATGTGTTAGTATGTGTATATACAAATATATTTATGTGTTACTATGTGTATATACATATATATTTATGTGTTATTATGGGTATATACATATATATTTATGTGTTACTAAGTGTATATACATATATATTTATGTGTTAATATGTGTATATACATATATATTTATGTGTTATTATGTGTATATACATATATATTTATGTGTTACTATGTGTATATACATATATATTTATGTGTTAATATGTGTATATACATATATATTTATGTGTTACTATGTGTATATACATATATATTTATGTGTTATTATGTGTATATACATATATATTTATGTGTTAGTATGTGTATATACATATATATTTATGTGTTACTATGTGTATATACATATATATGTATGTGTTACTATGTGTATATACATATAAATTTATGTGTTAGTATGTGTATATACATATATATTTATGTCTTACTATGTCTATATACATATATATTTATGTGTTACTATGTGTATATACATATATATTTATGTGTTATTATGTGTATATACATATATATTTATGTGTTACTATGTGTATATACATATATATTTATGTGTTACTATGTGTATATACATATATATTTATGTGTTACTATGTCTACATACATATATATTTATGTGTTAATATGTTTATATACATATATATTTCTGTGTTAATATGTGTATATACATATATATTTATATGTTAATATGTGTATATACATATATATTTATGTGTTACTATGTGTATATACATATATATTTATGTGTTACTATGTGTATATACATATATATTTATGTGTTAATATGTGTATATACATATATATTTATGTGTTACTATGTGTATATACATATATATGTATGTGTTACTATGTGTATATACATATAAATTTATGTGTTAGTATGTGTATATACATATATATTTATGTGTTACTATGTCTATATACATATATATGTATGTGTTACTATGTGTATACACATATGTATTTATGTGTTATTATGTGTATATAGCATATATATTTATGTGTTACTATGTGTATATACATATATATTTATGTGTTTGTGTGTGTATATAGATATATATTTATGTGTTACTATGTGTATATACATATATATTTAAGTTACTATATGTATATACATATATATTTATGTGTTACTATGTGTATATACAGATATATTTATGTGTTACTATGTGTATATACATATATATTTATGTGTTAGTATGTGTATATACAGATATATTTATGTGTTATTATGTATATATACAGATATATTAATGTGTTATTATGTGTATATTCATATATATTTATGTGTTAATATGCTTATATACATATATATTTATGTGTTACTATGTGTATATACATATATATATTTATGTGTTATTATGTGTATATACATATATATTTATGTGTTAATATGTGTATATACATATATTTATGTGTTATTATGTTTATATACATATATATTTATGTTAGTATGTGTATATACATATATATATTTATGTGTTATTATGTGTATATACATATATATTTATGTGTTTTTATGTCTATATACATATATATTTATGTGTTACTACGTGTATATACATATATATTTATGTGTTACTATGTGTATACATATATATTTATGTGTTATTTTGTTTATATACATATATATTTATGTTAGTATGTGTATATACATATAAATTTATGTGTTACTATGTGTATACATATATATTTATGTGTTACTACGTGTATATCCATATATATTTATGTGTTACTATGTGTATATACATATAAATTTATGTGTTACTATGTGTATATACATATATATATATTTATGTGTTAGTATGTGTATATTCATATATATTTATGTGTTACTATGTGTATATACATATATATTTATGTGTTACTATGTGTATACACATATATATGTATGTGTTAGTATGTGTATATACATATATATTTATGTGTTACTATGTGTATATACATATATATTTATGTGTTATTATGTGTATATATATATATATATATATATTTATGTGTTATTATGTGTATATACATATATATTTATTTGTTATTATGTGTATATACATATATATTTATGTGTTATTATGTGTATATACATATATATTTATGTGTTACTATGTGTATATACATATATATTTATGTGTTATTATGTGTATATACATATATATTTATTTGTTATTATGTGTATATACATATATATTTATGTGTTATTATGTGTATATACATATATATTTATTTGTTATTATGTGTATATACATATATATTTATGTGTTACTATGTGTATGCACATATATATTTATGTGTTATCATGTGTATATACAGATATATTTATTTTTTACTATGTGTATACACATATATATTTATGTGTTGCTATGTGTATATACATATATATTTATGTGTTACTATGTATATATACATATATATTTATGTGTTAATATGTGTATATACATATATATTTAAGTGTTACTATGTGTATATACATATATATGTATGTGTTACTATGTGTATATACATATAAATTTATGTGTTAGTATGTGTGTATACATATATATTTATGTGTTACTATGTCTATATACATATATATTTATGTGTTACTATTTGTATACACATATGTATTTATGTGTTATTATGTGTATATAGCATATATATTTATGTGTTTGTTTGTGTATATACATATATATTTATGTGTTTGTGTTTGTATATAGATATATATTTATGTGTTACTATGTGTATATACATATATATTTAAGTTACTATATGTATATACATATATATTTATGTGTTACTATGTGTATATACAGATATATTTATGAGTTACTATGTGTATATACAGATATATTTATGTGTTATTATGTATATATACAGATATATTAATGTGTTATTATGTGTATATTCATATATATTTATGTGTTAATATGCTTATATACATATATATTTATGTGTTACTATGTGTATATACATATATATTTATGTGTTAATACACATATATATTTATGTGTTATTATGTGTATATACATATATATATTTATGTGTTAATATGTGTATATACATATATTTATGTGTTACTATGTTTATATACATATATATTTATGTGTTAGCATGTGTATACACATATTTATTTATGTGTTACTATGTGTATATAGATATATATTTATGTTAGTATGTGTATATACATATATATATTTATGTGTTATTATGTGTATATACATATATATTTATGTGTTATTATGTCTATATACATATATATTTATGTGTTACTACATGTATATACATATATATTTATGTGTTACTATGTGTATATACATATATATGTATGTGTTACTATGTGTATATACATATAAATTTATGTGTTAGTATGTGTATATACATATATATTTATGTGTTTGTGTGTGTATATAGATATATATATATTTATGTGTTACTATGTGTATATACATATATATTTAAGTTACTATATGTATATACATATATATTTATGTGTTACTATGTGTATATACAGATATATTTATGTGTTATTATGTGTATATACATATATATTTATGTGTTAGTATGTGTATATACTGATATATTTATGTGTTATTATGTATATATACAGATATATTAATGTGTTATTATGTGTATATTCATATATATTTATGTGTTAATATGCTTATATACATATATATTTATGTGTTACTATGTGTATATACATATATATTTATGTGTTACTATGTGTATACACATATATATTTATGTGTTATTATGTGTATATACATATATATATTTATGTGTTAATATGCTTATATACATATATATTTATGTGTTACTATGTTTATATACATATATATTTATGTGTTAGTATGTGTATATACATATATATTTATGTTAGTATGTGTATATACATATATATATATATATATATTTATGTGTTATTATGTGTATATACATATATATTTATGTGTTATTATGTCTATGTACATATATATTTATGTGTTACTACGTGTATATACATTTATATTTATGTGTTACTATGTGTATATACATATATATTTATGTGTTACTATGTGTATATACATATATATTTATGTGTTACTATGTGTATATACATATATATTTATGTGTTACTATGTGTATATACATATATATTTATGTGTAACTATGTGTATATAAATATATATTTATGTGTTAATATGTTTATATACATATATATGTTTGTGTTACTATGTGTATATACATATATATTTATGTGCTACTATGTGTATATACATATATATGTATGTGTTACAATGTGTATATACATATATATTTATGTGTTACTATGTCTATATACATATATATTTATGTGTTACTATGTGTATACACATATGTATTTATGTGTTATTATGTGTATATACATATATATTTATGTGTTAGTATGTGTATATACAAATATATTTATGTGTTACTATGTGTATATACATATATATTTATGTGTTATTATGGGTATATACATATATATTTATGTGTTACTAAGTGTATATACATATATATTTATGTGTTAATATGTGTATATACATATATATTTATGTGTTATTATGTGTATATACATATATATTTATGTGTTACTATGTGTATATACATATATATTTATGTGTTAATATGTGTATATACATATATATTTATGTGTTACTATGTGTATATACATATATATTTATGTGTTACTATGTGTATATACATATATATCTATGTGTTATTATGTGTATATACATATATATGTATGTGTTACTATGTGTATATACATATAAATTTATGTGTTAGTATGTGTATATACATATATATTTATGTCTTACTATGTCTATATACATATATATTTATGTGTTACTATGTGTATATACATATATATTTATGTGTTATTATGTGTATATACATATATATTTATGTGTTACTATGTGTATATACATATATATTTATGTGTTACTATGTGTATGTACATATATATTTATGTGTTACTATGTCTACATACAT
This sequence comes from Bombina bombina, assembly GCF_027579735.1. Classification (NCBI taxonomy): domain Eukaryota; kingdom Metazoa; phylum Chordata; class Amphibia; order Anura; family Bombinatoridae; genus Bombina; species Bombina bombina. The sequence goes on along the minus strand of NC_069499.1, from coordinate 18,525,364 downwards.
ATATATTTATGTGTTAATATGTTTATATACATATATATTTCTGTGTTAATATGTGTATATACATATATATTTATATGTTAATATGTGTATATACATATATATTTATGTGTTACTATGTGTATATACATATATATTTATGTGTTACTATGTGTATATACATATATATGTATGTGTTACTATGTGTATATACATATAAATTTATGTGTTAGTATGTGTATATACATATATATTTATGTGTTACTATGTCTATATACATATATATGTATGTGTTACTATGTGTATACACAAATGTATTTATGTGTTATTATGTGTATATAGCATATATATTTATGTGTTACTATGTGTATATACATATATATTTATGTGTTTGTGTGTGTATATAGATATATATTTATGTGTTACTATGTGTATATACATATATATTTAAGTTACTATATGTATATACATATATATTTATGTGTTACTATGTGTATATACAGATATATTTATGTGTTACTATGTGTATATACATATATATTTATGTGTTAGTATGTGTATATACAGATATATTTATGTGTTATTATGTATATATACAGATATATTAATGTGTTATTATGTGTATATTCATATATATTTATGTGTTAATATGCTTATATACATATATATTTATGTGTTACTATGTGTATATACATATATATTTATGTGTTATTATGTGTATATACATATATATTTATGTGTTAATATGTGTATATACATATATTTATGTGTTACTATGTTTATATACATATATATTTATGTTAGTATGTGTATATACATATATATATTTATGTGTTATTATGTGTATATACATATATATTTATGTGTTTTTATGTCTATATACATATATATTTATGTGTTACTACGTGTATATACATATATATTTATGTGTTACTATGTGTATACATATATATTTATGTGTTATTTTGTTTATATACATATATATTTATGTTAGTATGTGTATATACATATAAATTTATGTGTTACTATGTGTATACATATATATTTATGTGTTACTACGTGTATATCCATATATATTTATGTGTTACTATGTGTATATACATATAAATTTATGTGTTACTATGTGTATATACATATATATATATTTATGTGTTAGTATGTGTATATTCATATATATTTATGTGTTACTATGTGTATATACATATATATTTATGTGTTACTATGTGTATACACATATATATGTATGTGTTAGTATGTGTATATACATATATATTTATGTGTTACTATGTGTATATACATATATATTTATGTGTTATTATGTGTATATACATATATATTTATGTGTTAATATGTGTATATACATATATATTTATGTGTTACTATGTGTATATACATATATATTTATGTGTTATTATGTGTATATACATATATATTTATTTGTTATTATGTGTATATACATATATATTTATGTGTTATTATGTGTATATACATATATATTTATTTGTTATTATGTGTATATACATATATATTTATGTGTTATTATGTGTATATACATATATATTTATGTGTTATTATGTGTATATACATATATATTTATTTGTTATCATGTGTATATACAGATATATTTATTTTTTACTATGTGTATACACATATATATTTATGTGTTGCTATGTGTATATACATATATATTTATGTGTTACTATGTATATATACATATATATTTATGTGTTAATATGTGTATATACATATATATTTAAGTGTTACTATGTGTATATACATATATATTTATGTGTTAGTATGTGTATATACATATATATTTATGTGTTAATATGTGTATATACATATATATTTATGTGTTAGTATGTGTATATACATATATATTTATGTGTTACTATGTGTATATACATATAAATTTATGTGTTAGTATGTGTGTATACATATATATTTATGTGTTACTATGTCTATATACATATATATTTATGTGTTACTATGTGTATACACATATGTATTTATGTGTTATTATGTGTATATAGCATATATATTTATGTGTTTGTTTGTGTATATACATATATATTTATGTGTTTGTGTTTGTATATAGATATATATTTATGTGTTACTATGTGTATATACATATATATTTAAGTTACTATATGTATATACATATATATTTATGTGTTACTATGTGTATATACAGATATATTTATGAGTTACTATGTGTATATACAGATATATTTATGTGTTATTATGTATATATACAGATATATTAATGTGTTATTATGTGTATATTCATATATATTTATGTGTTAATATGCTTATATACATATATATTTATGTGTTATTATGTGTATATACATATATATATTTATGTGTTAATATGTGTATATACATATATTTATGTGTTACTATGTTTATATACATATATATTTATGTGTTAGCATGTGTATACACATATTTATTTATGTGTTACTATGTGTATATACATATATATTTATGTTAGTATGTGTATATACATATATATATTTATGTGTTATTATGTGTATATACATATATATTTATGTGTTATTATGTCTATATACATATATATTTATGTGTTACTACATGTATATACATATATATTTATGTGCTATTTTGTTTATATACATATATATTTATGTTAGTATGTGTATATACATATAAATGTATGTGTTACTATTTGTATACATATATATTTATGTGTTACTACGTGTATATCCATATATATTTATGTGTTACTATGTGTATATACATATAAATTTATGTGTTACTATGTGTATATACATATATATTTATGTGTTAGTATGTGTATATTCATATATATTTATGTGTTACTATGTGTATATACATATATATTTATGTGTTACTATGTGTATACACATATATATGTATGTGTTAGTATGTGTATATACATATATATTTATGTGTTACTATGTGTATATACAGATATATTTATGTGTTACTATGTGTATATACATATAAATTTATGTGTTAGTATGTGTATATACATATATATTTATGTGTTACTATGTGTATATACATATATATTTATATGTTATCATGTGTATATACAGATATATTTATTTTTTACTATGTGTATACACATATATATGTATGTGTTAGTATGTGTATATACATATATATTTATGTGTTACTATGTGTATATACATATATTTAATTGTTATTATGTGTATATACATATATATTTATGTGTTACTATGTGTATACACATATATATGTATGTGTTACTATGTGTATTTACATATATATTTATGTGTTACTATGTGTATATACATATATATTTATGTGTTAATATGTGTATATACATATATATTTATGTGTTACTATGTGTATATACATATATATGTATGTGTTACTATGTGTATATACATATATATATGTATGTGTTACTATGTGTATTTACATATATATTTATGTGTTACTATGTGTATATACATATATATTTATGTGTTAATATGTGTATATACATATATATTTATGTGTTACTATGTGTATATACATATATATGTATGTGTTACTATGTGTATATACATATAAATTTATGTGTTAGTATGTGTATATACATATATATTTATGTGTTACTATGTGTATATACATATATATTTATGTGTTTGTGTGTGTATATAGATATATATTTATGTGTTACTATGTGTATATACATATATATTTAAGTTACTATATGTATATACATATATATTTATGTGTTACTATGTGTATATACAGATATATTTATGTGTTACTATGTGTATATACATATATATTTATGTGTTAGTATGTGTATATACAGATATATTTATGTGTTATTATGTATATATACAGATATATTAATGTGTTATTATGTGTATATTCATATATATTTATGTGTTAATATGCTTATATACATATATATTTATGTGTTACTATGTGTATATACATATATATTTATGTGTTATTATGTGTATATACATATATATTTATGTGTTAATATGTGTATATACATATATTTATGTGTTACTATGTTTATATACATATATATTTATGTTAGTATGTGTATATACATATATATATTTATGTGTTATTATGTGTATATACATATATATTTATGTGTTTTTATGTCTATATACATATATATTTATGTGTTACTACGTGTATATACATATATATTTATGTGTTACTATGTGTATACATATATATTTATGTGTTATTTTGTTTATATACATATATATTTATGTTAGTATGTGTATATACATATAAATTTATGTGTTACTATGTGTATACATATATATTTATGTGTTACTACGTGTATATCCATATATATTTATGTGTTACTATGTGTATATACATATAAATTTATGTGTTACTATGTGTATATACATATATATATATTTATGTGTTAGTATGTGTATATTCATATATATTTATGTGTTACTATGTGTATATACATATATATTTATGTGTTACTATGTGTATACACATATATATGTATGTGTTAGTATGTGTATATACATATATATTTATGTGTTACTATGTGTATATACATATATATTTATGTGTTATTATGTGTATATATATATATATATATATATATATATATTTATGTGTTATTATGTGTATATACATATATATTTATTTGTTATTATGTGTATATACATATATATTTATGTGTTATTATGTGTATATACATATATATTTATTTGTTATTATGTGTATATACATATATATTTATGTGTTATTATGTGTATATACATATATATTTATGTGTTATTATGTGTATATACATATATATTTATTTGTTATCATGTGTATATACAGATATATTTATTTTTTACTATGTGTATACACATATATATTTATGTGTTGCTATGTGTATATACATATATATTTATGTGTTACTATGTATATATACATATATATTTATGTGTTAATATGTGTATATACATATATATTTAAGTGTTACTATGTGTATATACATATATATGTATGTGTTACTATGTGTATATACATATAAATTTATGTGTTAGTATGTGTGTATACATATATATTTATGTGTTACTATGTCTATATACATATATATTTATGTGTTACTATGTGTATACACATATGTATTTATGTGTTATTATGTGTATATAGCATATATATTTATGTGTTTGTTTGTGTATATACATATATATTTATGTGTTTGTGTTTGTATATAGATATATATTTATGTGTTACTATGTGTATATACATATATATTTAAGTTACTATATGTATATACATATATATTTATGTGTTACTATGTGTATATACAGATATATTTATGAGTTACTATGTGTATATACAGATATATTTATGTGTTATTATGTATATATACAGATATATTAATGTTTTATTATGTGTATATTCATATATATTTATGTGTTAATATGCTTATATACATATATATTTATGTGTTACTATGTGTATATACATATATATTTATGTGTTAATACACATATATATTTATGTGTTATTATGTGTATATACATATATATATTTATGTGTTAATATGTGTATATACATATATTTATGTGTTACTATGTTTATATACATATATATTTATGTGTTAGCATGTGTATACACATATTTATTTATGTGTTACTATGTGTATATACATATATATTTATGTTAGTATGTGTATATACATATATATATTTATGTGTTATTATGTGTATATACATATATATTTATGTGTTATTATCTCTATATACATATATATTTATGTGTTACTACATGTATATACATATATATTTATGTGCTATTTTGTTTATATACATATATATTTATGTTAGTATGTGTATATACATATAAATGTATGTGTTACTATTTGTATACATATATATTTATGTGTTACTACGTGTATATCCATATATATTTATGTGTTACTATGTGTATATACATATAAATTTATGTGTTACTATGTGTATATACATATATATTTATGTGTTAGTATGTGTATATTCATATATATTTATGTGTTACTATGTGTATATACATATATATTTATGTGTTACTATGTGTATACACATATATATGTATGTGTTAGTATGTGTATATACATATATATTTATGTGTTACTATGTGTATATACAGATATATTTATGTGTTACTATGTGTATATACATATAAATTTATGTGTTAGTATGTGTATATACATATATATTTATGTGTTACTATGTGTATATACATATATATTTATATGTTATCATGTGTATATACAGATATATTTATTTTTTACTATGTGTATACACATATATATGTATGTGTTAGTATGTGTATATACATATATATTTATGTGTTACTATGTGTATATACATATATTTAATTGTTATTATGTGTATATACATATATATTTATGTGTTACTATGTGTATACACATATATATGTATGTGTTACTATGTGTATTTACATATATATTTATGTGTTACTATGTGTATATACATATATATTTATGTGTTAATATGTGTATATACATATATATTTATGTGTTACTATGTGTATATACATATATATGTATGTGTTACTATGTGTATATACATATATATATGTATGTGTTAGTATGTGTATATACATATATATTTATGTGTTACTATGTGTATATACATATATATGTATGTGTTACTATGTGTATATACATATAAATTTATGTGTTAGTATGTGTATATACATATATATTTATGTGTTTGTGTGTGTATATAGATATATATATATTTATGTGTTACTATGTGTATATACATATATATTTAAGTTACTATATGTATATACATATATATTTATGTGTTACTATGTGTATATACAGATATATTTATGTGTTACTATGTGTATATACTGATATATTTATGTGTTATTATGTATATATACAGATATATTAATGTGTTATTATGTGTATATTCATATATATTTATGTGTTAATATGCTTATATACATATATATTTATGTGTTACTATGTGTATATATATATATATTTATGTGTTACTATGTGTATACACATATATATTTATGTGTTATTATGTGTATATACATATATATATTTATGTGTTAATATGCTTATATACATATATATTTATGTGTTACTATATTTATATACATATATATTTATGTGTTAGTATGTGTATATACATATTTATTTATGTGTTACTATGTGTATATACATATATATTTATGTTAGTATGTGTATATACATATATATATATATATATATATATATATATATATATATTTATGTGTTATTATGTGTATATACATATATATTTATGTGTTATTATGTCTATGTACATATATATTTATGTGTTACTACGTGTATATACATTTATATTTATGTGTTACTATGTGTATATACATATATATTTATGTGTTAATATGTGTATATACATATATATTTATGTGTTACTATGTGTATACATATATATTTATGTGTTACTACATGCATATCCATATATATTTATGTGTTACTATGTGTATATACATATAAATTTTGTGTGTTACTATGTGTATATACATATATATTTATGTGTTAGTATGTGTATATTCATATATATTTATGTGTTACTATGTGTATATACATATATATTTATGTGTTACTATGTGTATACACATATATATGTATGTGTTAGTATGTGTATATACATATATATTTATGTGTTACTATGTGTATATACATATATTTATTTGTTATTATGTGTATATACATACATATTTATGTGTTAGTATGTGTATATACATATATATTTATGTGTTACTATGTGTATATACATATATATTTATGTGTTAGTATGTGTATATACAGATATATTTATGTGTTACTATGTGTATATACATATATATTTATGTGTTAATATGTGTATATACATATATATTTATGTTTTACTATGTGTATATACATATATATTTATGTGTTACTATGTGTATATACATATATATTTATGTGTTACTATGTGTATATACATTTATATTTATGTGTTACTATGTGTATATACATATATATTTATGTGTTACTATGTTTATATACATATAAATGTATGTGTTACTATCTGTATATACATATATATTTATGTGTTAATACGTGTATATACATATATATTTATGTGTTACTATGTGTATATACATATATATTTACGTGTTATTATGTGTGTATACATATATATTTATGTGTTAGTTTGTGTATATACATATATATTTATGTGTTACTATGTCTATATACATATATATTTATGTGTTACTATTTGTATAGACATATGTATTTATGTGTTATTATGTGTATATAGCATATATATTTATGTGTTTGTGTGTGTATATACATATATATTTATGTGTTTGTGTGTGTATATAGATATATATTTATGTGTTACTATGTGTATATACATATATATTTAAGTTACTATATGTATATACATATATATTTATGTGTTACTATGTGTATATACAGATATATTTATTTGTTACTATGTGTATACACGTATGTATTTATGTGTTATTATGTGTATATACTTATATAGTTATGTGTTAGTATGTGTATATACATATTTATTTTTGTGTTACTATGTGTATATACATATATATTTATGTGTTACTATTTGTATACACATATATATGTATGTGTTAGTATGTGTATATACATATATATTTATGTGTTACTATGTGTATATACATATATTTATTTGTTATTATGTGTATATACATATATATTTATGTGTTACTATGTGTATGTACATATATATTTATGTGTTACTATGTGTATATACATATATATTTATGTGGTACTATGTGTATATACATATATATTTATGTGTTACTATGTGTATATACATATATATTTATGTGTTACTATCTGTATATACATATATATTTATGTGTTAGTACGTTTATATACATATATATTTATGTGTTACTATGTGTATATACATATATATTTATGTGTTACTATGTGTGTATATACATATATATTTATGTGTTATTATGTCTATTTGCATATATATTTATATGTTAGTATGTGTATATACATATATATTTATGTGTTACTATTTGTATACACATATGTATTTATGTGTTATTATGTGTATAGCATATATATTTATGTGTTACTATGTGTATATACATATATATTTAAGTTACTATATGTATATACATATATATTTATGTGTTACTATGTGTATATACAGATATATTTATGTGTTACTATGTGTATACACATATGTATTTATGTGTTATTATGTGTATCTAGCATATATATTTATATGTTTGTGTGTGTATATACATATATATTTATGTGTTTGTGTGTGTATATACATATATATTTATGTGTTACTATGTGTATATACATATATATTTAAGTTACTATATGTATATACATATATATTTATGTGTTACTATGTGTATATACAGATATATTTATGTGTTACTATGTGTATATACAGATATATTTATGTGTTACTATGTGTATATACATATATATTTAAGTTACTATATGTATATACATATATATTTATGTGTTACTATGTGTATATACATATATATTTATGTGTTACTATGTGTATATACAGATATATTTATGTGTTACTATGTGTATATACAGATATATTTATGTGTTATTATGTATATATACAGATATATTAATGTGTTATTATGTGTATATTCATATATATTTATGTGTTAATATGCTTATATACATATATATTTATGTGTTACTATGTGTATATACATATATATTTATGTGTTACTATGTGTATACACATATATATTTATGTGTTATTATGTGTATATACATATATATTTATGTGTTAATATGTGTATATACATATATTTATGTGTTACTATGTTTATATACATATATATTTATGTGTTAGTATGTGTATATACATATTTATTTATGTGTTACTATGTGTATATACATATATATTTATGTTAGTATGTGTATATACATATATATATATATATATATATATATATATATATATATATATATTTATGTGTTATTATGTGTATATACATATATATTTATGTGTTATTATGTCTATATACATATATATTTATGTGTTACTACGTGTATATATATATATATTTATGTGTTAATATGTGTATATAAATATATATTTATGTGTTAATATGTGTATATCCATATATATTTATGTGTTACTATGTGTATATACATATAAATTTATGTGTTACTATGTGTATATACATATATATTTATGTGTTAGTATGTGTATATACATATTTATTTATGTGTTACTATGTGTATATACATATATATTTATGTGTTACTATGTGTATATACATATATATGTATGTGTTAGTATGTGTATATACATATATATTTATGTGTTACTATGTGTATATGCATATATTTATTTGTTATTATGTGTATATACATATATATTTATGTGTTACTATGTGTATGTACATATATATTTATGTGTTACTATGTGTATATACATATATATTTATGTGTTACTATGTGTATATACATATATATTTATGTGTTACTATGTGTAGATACATATATATTTATGTGTTACTATGTATATATACATATAAATGTATGTGTTACTATCTGTATATACATATATATTTATGTGTTAGTACGTGTATATACATATATATTTATGTGTTACTATGTGTATATATATATATTTATGTGTTACTATGTGTGTATATACATATATATTTATGTGTTATTATGTGTATATACATATATATTTATGTGTTACTATGTGTATATACATATATTTATGTGTTACTATGTGTATATACATATACAGTATATTTATTGTTGTGTTAATGACCTCTATTTATCAAGCTGTCAACCGCAAATACGCTGGAATTCTGCAGCGTATTTGTGGCGAGCTTGATTCGCCTTAGTTATCAAACCCTACAGACCGGCAAAAGTAGAATTTAGTGACGTAACATACGATCCGCCAGACTGACACAGATCGATGCTTACGTCACTACAGATGTTCCGAACGCAATTTCGGCACAATCTGACTACTTTTGGAAGTTATCAAATTTCTACCAGGTACGCTCGGCACTATTCCGGCCCAGCGTACGTGGTTTTCAATCGGCCACCCTGGAGGCGGGGGATGCCATAGGAATAAATGGGAGTCGGAAAGCAGTGAAAGCTCATGTTCGCTGCTGCCCGATATCCCATTGATTTCTATGGGAAAGTCTATACCTAACACCCGAACATGTACCCCGAGTCTAAAAACCCCTAATCTGCCCCCCTACACCTACGCCACCTACATTATACTTATTAACCCCTAATCTGCCCCCCCCTACACCACCGCCACCTACATTATACTTATTAAACCCTAATCTCCCCCCTACACCACCGCCACCTTAATAAAAGTTATTAACCCCTATCCCATTGCTCCCGGACCCCGTCACAACTAAATAAAGTGTTTAACCCCTAAACCTGCCGCTCTCGGACCCCGCCGCCATGTACATTATATTGATTAACCCCTAATCTGCCGCACTTAACGTCGCTGCCACTATATTACTTTAACCCCTAAACCTAAGTCTAACTCTAACCCTAACACCCCCCCTAACTTAAATATAATTTAAATTAATCTAAATAAATATTCCTAGCATTAAATAAATTATTCCTATTTAAAACTAAATACTTACCTATAAAATAAACCCTAAGATAGCTACAATATAACTAACAGTTACATTGTAGCTATTTTAGGGTATATTTTTATTTTACAGGCAACTTTGTATTTATTTTAACTAGGTACAATAGTTATTAAATAGTTATTAACTATTTTATAACTTCCTAGTTAAAATAAATACAAATTTACCTGTAAAATAAAACCTAACCTAAGTTACAATTACTCCTAACACTACACTATAATTAAATAAAGTAACTAAATTAACTACAATTAATTACAATTAAATAAAATTAACTAAAGTACAAAAAACCCCCACTAAATTACTGAAAATAATAAAATAATTACATTTTTTTAAACTAATTACACCAAATCTAATCCCCCTAATAAAGTAAAAAAAGCCCCCCAAAATAATAAAAATCCCTACCCTATACTAAATTACAAATAGCCCTTAAAAGGGCTTTTTGCAGGGCATTGCCCCAAAGTAATCAGCTCTTTTACCTGTAAAAAAAAAATACCCCCCCAACATTAAAACCCACCACCCACACACCCAACCCTACTCTAAAACCCACCCAATCCCCCCTTAATAAAACCTAACACTAACCCCTTGAAGATCACCCTACCTTGAGATGTCTTCACCCAACTGGGCAGAATTGGTCCTCCAGACGGTCCGAAGTCTTCATCCTATCCGGGCAGAAGAGGTCCTCCAGACGGGCAGAAGTCTTCATCCAGGCAGCATCTTCTATCTTCATCCATCCGGAGCGGAGCGGGTCCATCTTCAAGACATCCGACACGGCGCAACTACCTGACGAATGATTATTCCTTTAAATGACGTCATCCAAGATGGTGTCCCTTGAATTCCGATTGGCTGATAGAATTCTATCAGCCAATCGGAATTAAGGTAGGAAAAATCCTATCGGCTGATGCAATCAGCCAATAGGATTGAAGTTCAATCCTATTGGCTGATCCAATCAGCCAATAGGATTGAGCTCACATTCTATTGGCTGATTGGAACAGCCAATTGAATGCAAGCTCAATCCTATTGGCTGATTGCATCAGCCAATAGGATTTTTCCTACCTTAATTCCGATTGGCTGATAGAATTCTATCAGCCAACTGGAATTCAAGGGATGCCATCTTGGATGACATAATTTAAAGGAATATTCATTCGTCGGGTAGTCGTCGGCCTGGAAGGATGCTCCGCGTCAGATGTCTTGAAGATGGACCCGCTCTGCTCCGGATGGATGAAGATAGAAGATGCCACCTGGATGAAGACTTCTGCCCATCTGGAGGTCCTCTTCTGCCCGGATAGGATGAAGACTTCGGACCATCTGGAGGACCACTTCTGCTCGGTTGGGTGAAGACGTCTTAAGGTAAAGTGATCTTCAAGGGGTTAGTGTTAGGTTTTTTTAAGGGGGGATTGGGTGGGTTTTAGAGTAGGGTTGGGTGTGTGGGTGGTGGGTTTTAATGTTGGGTGGGGTATTGTAAAAATGTTTTACAGGTAAAAGAGCTGATTACTTTGGGGCAATGCCCCGCAAAAGGCCCTTTTAAGGGCAATTTGTAATTAATTGTAGGGTAGGGATTTTTATTATTTTGGGGGGCTTTTTTATTTTATTAGAGGGATTAGATTAGGTGTAATTAGTTTAAAAATCTTGTAATTATTTTATTTTTTTCTGTAATTTAGTGGGGGTTTTTTTGTATCTTAGTTAATTTTATTTAATTGTAATTAATTGTAGTTAATTTAGGGAATTAATTTAATTATAGCGTAGTGTTAGGTGTAATTGTAACTTATGTTAGGTTTTATTTTACAGGTACTTTTGTCTTTATTTTAACTAGATAGCTATTAAATAGTTAATAACTATTTAATAACTATTATACCTAGTTAACATAAATACAAAGTTGCCTGTAAAATAAAAATAAACCCTAAACTAGATACAATGTAACTATTAGTTATATTGTAGCTAGCTTAGGGTTTATTTTATAGGTAAGTATTTAGTTTTAAATATCAATAAGTTAGTTAATTATAGGAATATTTATTTAGATTTATTTAAATTATATTTAAGTTAGTGGGTGTTAGGTTTAGGGTTAGACTTAGGTTTAGGGGTTAATATGTTTATTATAGTGGCGGAGGTGTAGGGGGGCAGATTAGGGGTTAATAAATATAATGTAGGTGGTGGTCGGCTCCGGGAGCGGCGGTTTAGGGGTTAAACAATTTATTTAGTTGCGGTGGGGTCCGGGAGCGGCAGGATAGGGGTTAATAACTTTATGTAGGTGGCATCGGTATAGGGGGCGGCAGATTAGGGGTTAATAAGTATAATGTAGGTGGCGGTGGGCTCCGTGAGCGGTGGTTTAGGGGTTAATACATTTATTAGAGTTGGGGCGGGGTCCATGAGCGGCGGTTTAGGGGTTAATAACTTTATTCAGTTGCAGGGGGTCCGAGAGCGGCGGTTTAGGAGGTAAAACAGTTTAGTATAGTGTGGGTGTTTAGTGACAGGGTACCAAGAAAGCTGTGAAAAAGCCGAAGAGTAACGAGATCGATGACTCTTAGTTAACAACAGTCCGCTGCTCATTGCCCCGTACTTGGTGCGCAGCTTTTTGACAGCTTTTTTTATATTTTTGGAGAACGTATTCAGGTCCGCAGCGGTGATGATAGGCGATCGTAGGTGAGCGTATTGGTGCCGTCGAATGCAAGAAAGTCGATGTCTTGATACATAGAGGCCATAGAGGCCTTTATGTTGAGAACAATTGAGGGACATTAAGAAAATTAACCAGAGGTCTAATCTCTCGTTAATTTTCAGAGTGCTAATTACTACCACAAGCTTGCGGTAGCAATAACCAGCCACTTGTAATGACTGGTTATTTATCGTGCTTTACTTGTAATCCAGCCCTTATAGTTTAATGTCCCTTTAATATTCCAATACACTAAAAGGGCTGCGCTCCACATGAAGTTTCATACAAGTAACTGTCTCACCAAGTGATATTTTTTTTTGCTCTTAAATTTTCCTGAAGTAAACTTTACTAAAGTATAAAACCAACTAAAAAACCTAAGCAAGCTGTGAGATTTCTTTTAAATTGATTTTCTCAGTACGTTCGCGGCTCATTCAGGCGCACGTTGTAAAAAAAACTCTTACTGCCCTTTTTTGCAGAATTAATCTGTATTGGAACCTCACAAACTGAGATGGAAAATTCTTTTAAATCTATCCAGACCCCAATAAAACAGGCAGCAGACAGAGAAATAACGATTGACAGGTCCCCGGGGGTCCTGCACAATTATTACCACGACCTTCCCGGTTATGTTACAAGATTCCCAACACAATCTCTAATTCCTCCAAATATTACAGCTTATTACATTTTACACAGAGATTCCTAATTTGAATTGTTTAAGTTAATTAAAAAAATTGAGAAATGAATTTCTGAAACTCATTTTAATGTCCATATCATTTACATCACTGTGAAAGAAAACTGATTAGATGTTGTGTTTGCTTGGTACAGATGCAAGTTGTGTGTACTTTATACTTTTACACTTTAATTGTGTTGTCTTTGTTACTGACTCTCTCTAACATTCCTGCACAAGTGGCGCTAGGTATATACGAGCCTGTGAGGGTCAGATTACAAGTAGAGCGCAGTGATTTATCAAGCCTTCTCCTGCTCTTCGACTGCAGGTGCTCACAAGAGAACCTGCAGTCTATATTTATGAGGCAGCGGTCATCAGACAGCTGCTTCCTATCTTCTTCCCCGAAAAATAGATAGCAGCACCACCATATAAAAGTTCATCAATCTTTATTTAAGCCATCATAGCAAAAAATTTGGTTCAGTAACCTTAAACGTTGTCATTTTCTATGATGGCTTAAATAAAGATTGATGAACTTTTATATGGTGGTGCTGCTATCCATTTTTCTTGGAATATTCGTTTGAGACTCAGGTGCTAGTCGGGGACAGCTTGCACACCTACACGACTGCCAACCCTATCTTGGGGATCCCCCTGGTGCTGGAACTTTTCTATTTTCATGCCTATCTTCTTCCCCAATCTCCCCGGTTTTGTCCGACCAGGGAGATTGACAGCTCCTGCCCATAAATGATTGACTGTGCGCAGGCAGGGGACGGCATTGCATAAGAGCACAAAATAGTGCTCTTGTGCAATGGTAAATTACGCCATCTGAATTCTGTCCGCCATAGGCGAGTTGCGGCGGACAGGGGCCCATATGTATGTACCTGTCCACTGCTGCTTGATTAATCAAGCCCATTATCTTAAGCTCAGCCCTGTGTAATTAATAACACTTGATTGGGTATAGCAAGTTTTTGGATTAAATAATTAACCAGTGTTATATGCGTGCGTTACCATTTAGCGCAACATATTTTCAATAGAAGAGCAACTTGTTAGCAGCGCATTCTTTCTCCTTCATATTACAAGTCATTGGTTACTTTTTGCTCTTGTGCTCTTGTGCAATCTGAAATAATAGTTTTACATTTAACGCTCTTAACAACCTGGTATTGACTATTATCACTTACATCTTCACATGCTACAGAGATACATGAATGGGAGGTGAATTAAGATTGAATACGTTTAGAACAAATGATTAATAAGAAAAAATATGTGTATATGTGTGTGTATTTGTGTGGATGTATGTGTAATTGTGCATGTATATGTATGTCATTGTGTGTGTGTACTTGTGTTTATGTATATGTATATGTGTGTACTTGCGTGGATGCAATTGTAAGTGTGTGTCACTGTGTGTGTACTTGTGTGTATGTAAATGTATGTGTGTGTCATTGTGGGTGTGGGTGTACTTGTGTGTATGTAAATGTAAGTGTGTCATTGTGTGTGTACGTGTGTGTATGTATATGTAAATGTGTCATTGTGTGTGTACGTGTGTGTATGTATGTTTGTGTACCTTTGTGTGTGTACTTGTGTGTATGTATATGTATGTGTTTGTGTGTGTACTTGTGTGTATGTATATGTATATGTGTGTACTTGTGTGTATGTAAATGTATGTGTGTGTCATTGTGGGTGTGTGTGTACTTGTTTGTATGTATATGTATGTGTGTGTCATTGTGTGTGTACTTGTGTGTATGTAAATGTAAGTGTGTCATTGTGTGTGTACTTGTGTGTATGTATATGTATGTGTGTGTCATTGTGTGTGTACTTGTGTGTATGTAAATGTAAGTGTGTCATTGTGTGTGTACTTGTGTGTATGTATATGTATGTTTGTGTGTGTACTTGTGTGTATGTATATGTATATGTGTGTACTTGTGTGTATGTAAATATATGTTTGTGTACTTGTGTGTATGTAAATGTGTGTGTCATTGTATGTGCATGTACTTGTGTGTATGTATATGTATGTGTGTGTACTTGTGTGTATGTAATTGTAAGTGTGTGTCATTGTGTGTGTACTTGTGTGTATGTAAATGTGTGTGTCATTGTATGTGTACGTGTGTGTATGTATATGTATGCTTGTGTACCTGTGTGTGTACTTGTGTGTATGTAAATGTATGTATATGTATCTGTGAGTGTGTCATTGTGTGTGTGTATGTATGTGTGTGTACTTGTGTGTATGTAAATGTATGTTTGTGTACTTGTGTGTATATAAATGTATGTGTGTGTGTACTTGTGTGTATGTATATGTATGTGTGTGTACTTTTGTGTATGTAAATGTAATTGTGTGTACGTGTGTGTGTACTTGTGTGTATGTAAATGTATGTGTGTGTGTGTACGTGTGTATGTAAATTTATGTTTGTGAACTTCTGTATATGTAAATGTATGTGCTTGTCATTGTGTGTGTGTACTTGTGTGTATGTATATGTATGTTTGTGTACTTGTGTGTATGTAAATGTAAGTTTGTGTACTTGTGTGTATGTAAATGTGTGTGTCATTGTGTGGTTGTGTGCACTTGTGTGTATGTAAATGTATGTGTGTGTTCTTGTGTGTATGTAAATGTATGTGTGTGTCATTGTGTGTGTACGTGTATATTTAAATGTATGTGTGTGTCATTTTGTGTGTGTGTGTGTGTGTATTTGTGTGTATGTAAATGTATGTGTGTGTCATTGTATGTTTGTACTTGTGTATATGTAAATGTATGTGTGTGTCATTGTGTGTGTATATATTTGTGTGTATGTAAATGTATGTGTGTGTCTGTGTATGTGTGAGTGTACATGTGTGTATGTAAATGTATCTGTGTGTACTTGTGTTTTTGTACACATGTTTGTGTCATTGTGTGTGTTTGTCTGTATGCAAATGTACATGTATGTCATTGAGTGTGCATTTGTGTGTATGTAAATGTAAGTGTGTGTATGTAAATGTATGTTTGAGTACTTGTGTATATGTAAATGTATGTGTCATTGTGTGTACTTGTGTGTATGTATATGTATGTGTGTGTACTTGTGTGTATGCAATTGTAAGTGTGTGTCATTGTGTGTGTACTTTTGTGTATGTAAATGTATGTGTTTGTCATTGTGTGTGTATGTATATGTATGTTTATGTACCTGTGTGTGTGTACTTTTGTGTATGTAAATGTATGTATATGTATGTGTGTGTGTCATTGTGTGTGCACTTGTGTGTATGTAAATGTATGTTTGTGTACTTGTGTGTATACAAATATAAGTGTGTGTCATTGTGTTTGTGTGTCATTGTGTGTACTTGTGTGTATGTATATGTATTTGTGTATTTGTGTGTATGTAAATGTGTGTGTCATTATGTGTGTACTTGTGTGTATGTAAATGTATGTGTGTGTCATTGTGTGTCTACTTGTGTGTATGTATATGTATGTTTGTGTACCTGTGTGTATGTAAATGCATGTTTGTGTACTCAAGTTGTGTATATGTAAATGTATGTGTGTGTGTGTGTGTTTTTGTGTGTGTGTCATTGTATGTGTGAGTGTACATGTGTGTATGTAAATGTATGTGTGTGTCATTGTGTGTTTGTACTTGTGTATATGTAAATGTATGTGTGTGTCATTGTGTGTGTATATATTTGTGTGTGTGTCATTGTATGTGTGTGTCATTGTATGTGTGAGTGTACATGTGTGTATGTAAATGTATTTGTGTGTCGTGTGTGTGTATATCTGTCTGTATGTAAATGTGAGTGTGTGTTTTTGTATGTAAATGTATGTGTGTGTCATTGTGTGTGTGTATCTGTCTGTATGTTAATGTGTATGTGTGTTATTGTGTGTGTATATTTGTGTGTGTGTGTGTGTGTACTTGTGTGTATGTATATGTATTTGTGTATTTTTGTGTATGTAAATATATGTGTGTTTCATTGTGTGTCTACTTGTGTGTATGTATATGTATGTTTGTGTACCTGTGTGTATGTGTGTATGTAAATGTATGTTTGTGTACTTGTGTATATGTAAACGTATGTGTGTTTCATTGTGTGTGTGTGTTTTTGTGTATATGTAAATGTATGTGTGTGTCATTGTGTGTATATATTTGTGTGTGTGTCATTGTATGTGTGTGTCATTGTATGTGTGAGTGTACATGTGTGTATGTAAATGTATGTGTGTGTCTTTGTGTGTGTGTATCTGTCTGTATGTAAATGTGAGTGTGTGTCATTGTGTGTGTGTGTTTGTATGTAAATGTATGTATGTGTTTTTGTATGTAAATGTATGTGTGTGTCATTGTGTGTGTGTATCTGTCTGTATGTTAACGTGTGTGTGTGTGTTATTGTGTGTGTATATTTGACTGTATGAAAATGTGTGTGAGTCATTGCATGTGTGTGTATTTGTCTGTATGTAAATGTATGTCTGAGTCGTGTGTAGTTTTCTGTATGTGAATGTATGTGTATGTCATTGTGTGTTTGTGTATTTGTGTGTATGTATATGTATGTGTGTGTACTTGTGTGTATGTACATGTATGTGTGTGTGTACTTGTGTGTATGTAAATGTATGTGTGTGTCATTGTGTGTGTGTACAGGGAGTGCAGAATTATTAGGCAAGTTGTATTTTTGAGGATTAATTTTATTATTGAACAACAACCATGTTCTCAATGAACCCAAAAAACTCATTAATATCAAAGCTGAATATTTTTGGAAGTAGTTTTTAGTTTGTTTTTAGTTATAGCTATTTTAGGGGGATATCTGTGTGTGCAGGTGACTATTACTGTGCATAATTATTAGGCAACTTAACAAAAAACAAATATATACCCATTTCAATTATTTATTTTTACCAGTGAAACCAATATAACATCTCAACATTCACAAATATACATTTCTGACATTCAAAAACAAAACAAAAACAAATCAGTGACCAATATAGCCACCTTTCTTTGCAAGGACACTCAAAAGCCTGCCATCCATGGATTCTGTCAGTGTTTTGATCTGTTCACCATCAACATTGCGTGCAGCAGCAACCACAGCCTCCCAGACACTGTTCAGAGAGGTGTACTGTTTTCCCTCCTTGTAAATCTCACATTTGATGATGGACCACAGGTTCTCAATGGGGTTCAGATCAGGTGAACAAGGAGGCCATGTCATTAGATTTTCTTCTTTTATACCCTTTCTTGCCAGCCACGCTGTGGAGTACTTGGACGCGTGTGATGGAGCATTGTCCTGCATGAAAATCATGTTTTTCTTGAAGGATGCAGACTTCTTCCTGTACCATTGCTGAAGAAGGTGTCTTCCAGAAACTGGCAGTAGGACAGGGAGTTGAGCTTGACTCCATCCTCAACCCGAAAAGGCCCCACAAGCTCATCTTTGATGATACCAGCCCAAACCAGTACTCCACCTCCACCTTGCTGGCGTCTGAGTCGGACTGGAGCTCTCTGCCCTTTACCAATCCAGCCACGGGCCCATCCATCTGGCCCATCAAGACTCACTCTCATTTCATCAGTCCATAAAACCTTAGAAAAATCAGTCTTGAGATATTTCTTGGCCCAGTCTTGATGTTTCAGCTTGTGTGTCTTGTTCAGTGGTGGTCGTCTTTCAGCCTTTCTTACCTTGGACATGTCTCTGAGTATTGCACACCTTGTGCTTTTGGGCACTCCAGTGATGTTGCAGCTCTGAAATATGGCCAAACTGGTGGCAAGTGGCATCTTGGCAGCTGCACGCTTGACTTTTCTCAGTTCATGGGCAGTTATTTTGCGCCTTGTTTTTTCCACACGCTTCTTGCGACCCTGTTGACTATTTTGAATGAAACGCTTGATTGTTCAAAGATCACGCTTCAGAAGCTTTGCAATTTTAAGAGTGCTGCATCCCTCTGCAAGATATCTCACTATTTTTGACTTTTCTGAGCCTGTCAAGTCCTTTTTTGACCGATTTTGCCAAAGGAAAGGAAGTTGCCTAATAATTATGCACACCTGATATAGGGTGTTGATGTCATTAAACCACACCCCTTCTCATTACAGAGATGCACATCACCTAATATGCTTAATTGGTAGTAGGCTTTCGAGCCTATACAGCTTGGAGTAAGACAACATGCATAAAGAGGATGATGTGGTCAAAATACTCATTTGCCTAATAATTCTGCACTCCCTGTATACTTGTGTGTATGTAAATGTATGTTTGTGTACTTGTGTGTGTGAGTACTTGTGCTTATGTAAATGTATGTGTGTGTCATTTTGTGTGTGTGTATGTAAATGTATGTGTGTGTCATTGTGCGTGTACTTGTGTATATGTAAACGTATGTGTCAATGGGGCCTATTTATCAAGCCGTCAATCGCAAATACGCTGAAATTCCACAGCATAATTGGGGAGAGCTTGATTCGCTTTATTTATCAAAGGCTAGAGACCGGCAAAAGTAGAAATCTGTGACGTAACATACAATACGCCGGTCTCAGTCCGACACAGATCAATGCTTGCATCACTACAGATGTTCCGAATACAAATTCGGCACTATCTGACTACTTTTGCTAGTTATCAAATAACTACCGGGGGTGCGATCCGATATACGGCGTAGTTTTCGGCGCAAGCGAGGGAACCCGCGCCGCCCGTAGTTTCACCTTGCACATCGGGGTATCCAATATACCCCGCCGGCAGTTGCTAAAGTGCCATAAGTCGGACAAACTAGCAATGTCCAGAAATAAGCGTAACTACAAATTTCTGGAGTCGCCAGTAACTTACGGCACTTTAGAAACTGCCTGCGCTTAAAAAAATGAACTAAACTATAAAATATCCTGTAACTGTCTAACCTGCCTCCCAAAAATAGCCTGACATGTATACACCTATATCCGCAATCCCC
The DNA here is from genome assembly GCF_027579735.1 of Bombina bombina. NCBI lineage: Eukaryota > Metazoa > Chordata > Amphibia > Anura > Bombinatoridae > Bombina > Bombina bombina. The sequence continues at coordinate 18,503,593 of NC_069499.1, read as the reverse complement.
CCTCTCACTCCTAATAATAAATGTATTAACCCCTAGACCGACAACCCCCCACAACAATAATTGAATTGACCTCCCACAAGAATTGACCTCACATTCTATTGGCTGATCCAATCAGCCAATCGGATTGAACTTCAATCCGATTGGCTGATTAAATCAACCAATCGGATTTTTCCTACCTTAATTCCGATTGGCTGATAGAATCCTTTCAGCCAATCGAAATTTGAGGGACGCCATCTTGGTTGACGTCATTTAAAGGACCAGCCATTCATCGGGTAGTCGTCGGCCGAGAAGGATGTTCCGCGCCGGAGGTCTTCAAGATGGAGCCGCTCATCGCCGGAAGGATGAAGATAGAAGATGCCGCTTGGATGAAGACTTCTGCTGGATGGAGGACCTCTTCTGCCCCGATCGGATGAAGACTTCTGCCCAGCTGGAGGACCACTTGTGCCCAGATCGGATGAAGAGTTTGGCCCGGCTGGGTGAAGACGGCTCAAGGTAGGGTGATCTTCAATGGGGTAGTGTTAGGTTTATTTAAGGGGGGATCGGGTGGGTTTTAGAGTAGGGGTTTGTGGGTGGTGGGTTGTAATGTTGGGGGGGGATTGTATTCCTTTTTTTTTACAGGTAAAAGAGCTGATTACTTTGGGGCAATGCCCCGCAAAAGGCCCTTTTAAGGGCTGGTAAAAGAGCTGATTACTTTAGGGCAATGCCCCGCAAAAGGCCCTTTTAAGGGCTGGTAAAAGAGCTGATTACTTTGGGGCAATGCCCCGTAAAAAAGGCTCTTTTATGGGCTATTTGTAATTTAGTTTATGGTAGGGAAATTTTATTATTTTGGGGGCCTTTTTATTTTATTAGGGGCTTAGATTAGGTGTAATTAGATTAAACTTCTGGTAATATTTTTTTATTTTTTGTAATTTAGTGGGGGGGGTTTGTAATATAGTTTAGTTTATTTAATTGTATTTTATATTAGATAATTGTAATTAATTTATTTAATTAATTTATTAATAGTGTAGTGTTAGGTGCATTTGTAACTTAGGTTAGGATTTATTTTACAGGTAATTTTGTAATTATTTTAACTAGGTAGCTATTAAATAGCTATTAACTATTTAATAGCTATTGTACCTAGCTAAAATAAATACAAAGTTACCTGTAAAATAAATATAAATCCTAAAATAGCTACAATGTAATTATTAATTATATTGTAGCTATATTAGGGTTTATTTTATAGGTAAGTATTTAGTTTTAAATAGGAAAAATTTAGTTAATAATATTAATACTATTTAGATTTATTTAAATAATAATTAAGTTAGGGGGTGTTAGGGTTAGACTTAGGTTTATTGGGTAATACATTTAATGTAGGTGGCGGCGGTGTAGGGGGGTCAGATTAGGGGTCAATACATTTAATGTAGGTGATGGTGGTGTAGGGGGGTCAGATTAGGGGTTAATATATTTAATGTAGATGGCGGCGGTGTAGGGGGGTCATTTTAGGGGTTAATATATTAAATTTAGGTGGCGGTGGTGTAGGGGGGTCAGATTAGAGGTTAATACATTTAATGTAGGTGGTGGCGGGGTCCGGGAGCGGCGGTTTAGGGGTTAAACACTTTATTTAGTGGTGGCGGGGTCCGGGAGCGGTGGTTTAGCGGTTAAACACTTTATTAGGTATTGTGGTGGGGGATTGCGGTTGACAGGTAGATAGACATTGCGCATGTGTTAGGTGTTATTTAGGTGAATTACGGTGCTCCCATACTCAGCGCAAGGCCTGCTATGGCTGCATTTTATGGCGAGGCTAAAATGGAGTAAGTTTTCTCCATTTCCGCCACTTAAGGCCTTGCGCTGGATATTGGATACCAAATTGCGTGGGTTTTATATATTAATCTAGGGGGGGAAAAACTACGTCCGCCGGGTGAAATATACGTGCCGCATTTATATGCAGCGCTGTATATAGGATACCAAACACGCACAAAAACCGGCGTAGCCGAATTTTGCGGGCGACGCTGCATATCGGATGGGGCCCCAGGTACGCTTGCCACTATTCCAGCCCAGCGTACCTGGTTTTCAATCCGCCGCCTCCATAGGAATCAATGGGAGTCTAAAAGCAGCGAGAGCTATGTTCGCTGCTGCCCGATATCCCATTGATTCCTATGGGAGATTATAAGTAACGTTTACACCTAACACCCTAACATGTACCCCGAGTCTAAACACCACTAATCTGCTGCTCCGACATCGATGCCACCTACATTATACTTATTAACCCCTAATCTGCCGCCCCCTACACCACCGCCACCTACATAAAGTTATTAACCCCTATCCCGTCGCTCCCGGAGACCACCACCACAACTAAATAAAGTTATTAACCCCTAAACCGCCATAAACTAAATTAACCTATTAACCCCCTAAACCTAAGTACCCGCTAACTTAATATTAAATATTAAATCATCCCTATCTTATTATAAATGTAAACTTACCTTTAAAATTAAATTAAACTATATTAAACTATTAATTAATCTACTCTAAATATTATACTAAAATTACATTAAACTATATTAAAATAATAATTAATCTACCCTAACTTTTAAACTAAAATTATATTAAACTACAAATTAAAATAACTATATTCTATATTTAAACACCTAACCCTATTTAAATAATTTAAATCTACACTAAAAAATTACTAAGTTACAAAAAACTTACAACTAAGTTACCAAAGATAACAAACACTAACTGCTAGATTACGAGTTTTGCGTTAGAGGATATGTGGTGCTAACGAGCAGTTTATGGTCACTGCTCACTTACAGACAGCGCTGGTATTACAGGTTTTTCCAAACCCGGCGTTAACCACAAAAAAGTGATCGTAGAGCAAAATTTTGCACCACATCTCACCTCAATACCAGCGCTGCTTACGTTAGCGGTGAGCTGGCTGAACGTGCTCGATTAAAGTTATTAACCCCTAAACCTAAGTCTAACCCTAACCATAACTCCCCCCAACTGAAATATAATTTAAATAAATATAAATAAAATAACTATCATTAACTAAATTATTCCTATTTAAAACTAAATACTTACATATAAAATAAACCCTAAGCTAGCTACAATATAACTAATAGTTACATTGTATCTAGCTTAGGGTTTATTTTTATTTTACAGGCAAGTTTGTATTTATTTTAACTAGGTACAATAGTTACTAAATAGTTATTAACTATTTAATAACTACCTAGCTAAAATAAATACAAATTTACCTGTAAAATAAAACCAAACCTAAGTTACAATAACACCTAATACTACACTACAATTAAATAAATTTACTAAATTAAATACAATTACCTAAATTAAATTAAATTAGCTAAAGTAGAAAAAACAAACAAACACTAAATTACAGAAAATAATAATAAAATTACAAGATTTACTAAATACACCTAATCTAATCCCCCTAACAAAATAAAAAAGCCCCCTCCAAAATAAAAAAGTCCTACCCTACCCTACACTAAATTACAAATAGCCCTTAAAAGGGTCTTTTGCAGGGCATTGCCCCAAAGTAATCAGCTCTTTTACCTGTAAAAAAAAAATACAAATCCCCCCACAACATTAAAACCCACCACCCCCACAACCAACCCTACTCTAAAACCCAGCCAATCCCCCCCTAAAAAAAACCTAACTCTAACCCCCTGAAGATCACCCTACCGGGAGACGTCTTCATCCAACCGGGCAGAAGTGGTCCTCCAGACAGGCAGAAGTCTTCATCCAAGCTGGGCAGAAGTGGTCCACCAGATGGGCAGAAATCTTCATCCAGACGGCATCTTCTATCTTCATGCATCCGGCGCGGAGCGGGTCCATCTTTAAGACATCCGACGCGAAGCATCCTCTTCATCCGGAGTCTTCTTACTAAATGACGGTACCTTTAAGTGACGTCATCCAAGATGGCGTCCCTTCAATTCCGATTGGCTGATAGAATTTTATCAGCCAATCGGAATTAAGGTAGAAAAAAATCCTATTGGCTGATGCAATCAGCCAATAGGATTGAAGTTCAATCCTAATGGCTGGTGCAATCAGCCAATAGGATTGAGCTGGCATTCTATTGGCTGTTCCAATCAGCCAATAAAATGCAAGCTCAATCCTACAGGGAGTGCAGAATTATTAGGCAAATGAGTATTTTGACCACATCATCCTCTTTATGCATGTTGTCTTACTCCAAGTTGTATAGGCTCGAAAGCCTACTACCAATTAAGCATATTAGGTGATGTGCATCTCTGTAATGAGAAGGGGTGGGGTCTAATGACATCAACACCCTATATCAGGTGTGCATAATTATTAGGCAACTTCCTTTCCTTTGGCAAAATGGGTCAAAAGAAGGACTTGACAGGCTCAGAAAAGTCAAAAATAGTGAGATATCTTGCCGAGGGATGCAGCACTCTTAAAATTGCAAAGCTTCTGAAGCGTGATCATCGAACAATCAAGCGTTTCATTCAAAATAGTCAACAGGGTCGCAAGAAGCGTGTGGAAAAACCAAGGTGCAAAATAACTGCCCATGAACTGAGAAAAGTCAAGCGTGCAGCTGCCAAGATGCCACTTGCCACCAGTTTGGCCATATTTCAGAGCTGCAACATCACTGGAGTGCCCAAAAGCACAAGGTGTGCAATACTCAGAGACATGGCCAAGGTAAGAAAGGCTGAAAGACGACCACCACTGAACAAGACACACAAGCTGAAACGTCAAGACTGGGCCAAGAAATATCTCAAGACTGATTTTTCTAAGGTTTTATGGACTGATGAAATGAGAGTGAGTCTTGATGGGCCAGATGGATGGGCCCGTGGCTGGATTGGTAAAGGGCAGAGAGCTCCAGTTCGACTCAGACGCCAGCAAGGTGGAGGTGGAGTACTGGTTTGGGCTGGTATCATCAAAGATGAGCTTGTGGGGCCTTTTCGGGTTGAGGATGGAGTCAAGCTCAACTCCCAGTCCTACTGCCAGTTTCTGGAAGACACCTTCTTCAAGCAGTGGTACAGGAAGAAGTCTGCATCCTTCAAAAAAAACATGATTTTCATGCAGGACAATGCTCCATCACACGCGTCCAAGTACTCCACAGCGTGGCTGGCAAGAAAGGGTATAAAAGAAGAAAATCTAATGACATGGCCTCCTTGTTCACCTGATCTGAACCCCATTGAGAACCTGTGGTCCATCATCAAATGTGAGATTTACAAGGAGGGAAAACAGTACACCTCTCTGAACAGTGTCTGGGAGGCTGTGGTTGCTGCTGCACGCAATGTTGATGGTGAACAGATCAAAACACTGACAGAATCCATGGATGGCAGGCTTTTGAGTGTCCTTGCAAAGAAAGGTGGCTATATTGGTCACTGATTTGTTTTTGTTTTGTTTTTGAATGTCAGAAATGTATATTTGTGAATGTTGAGATGTTATATTGGTTTCACTGGTAAAAATAAATAATTGAAATGGGTATATATTTGTTTTTTGTTAAGTTGCCTAATAATTATGCACAGTAATAGTCACCTGCACACACAGATATCCCCCTAAAATAGCTATAACTAAAAACAAAACTAAAAACTACTTCCAAAACTATTCAGCTTTGATATTAATGAGTTTTTTGGGTTCATTGAGAACATGGTTGTTGTTCAATAATAAAATTAATCCTCAAAAATACAACTTGCCTAATAATTCTGCACTCCCTTTATTGGCTGATTGCATCAGCCAATAGGATTTTTTCTACCTTAATTCCGATTGGCTGATAGAATTCTATCAGCCAGTTGTAATTGAAGGGACGCCATCTTGAATGACGTCACTTAAAGGTACCATCATTTAGTAAGAACACTCCGAATGAAGAGGATGCTCCGCATTGGATGTATTGAAGATGGACCCGCTTCGCGCCGGATGGATGAAGATAGAAGATGCCGTCTGGATGAAGACGTCTGCCCGTCTGGAGGACCACTTCTGCCCGGCTTGGATGAAGACTTCTGCCCGTCTGGAGGACCACTTCTGCCCAGTTGGATGAAAACGTCTCCTGGTAGGGTGATCTTCAGGGGTTAGTGTTAGTTTTTTTTAAGGGGGTATTGGGTGGGTTTTAGAGTAGGGTTGGTTGTGTGGGTGGTGGGTTTTAATGTTGGGGGGGGATTTGTATTTTTTTTTACAGGTAAAAGAGCTGATTACTTTGGGGCAATGCCCCGCAAAAGGCCCTTTTAAGGGCTATTTGAAATTTAGTGTAGGGTAAGGCTTTTTTATTTTGGAGGGGCTTTTTTATTTTGTTAGGGGGATTAGATTTGGTGTAATTAGTTTAAATATCTTGTAATTTGTTTATTATTTTCTGTAATTTAGTGGGTTTTTTTTTGTACTTTAGATAAGTTTATTTAATTTAGGGAATTAATTTAATTATAGTGGTAGTTTTAGGTGTAATTGTAACTTAGGTTAGGTTTTATTTTACAGGTAAATTTGTATTTATTTTAGCTAGGTAGTTATTAAATAGTTAATAACTATTTACTATAATTATTCTACCTAGTTAAAATAAATACAAACTTGCCTGTAAAATAAAAATAAACCCTAAGCTAGCTACAATGTAACTATTAGTTATATTGTAGCTAGCTTAGGGTTTATTTTATAGGTAAGTGTTTAGTTTAAAATAGGAATAATTTAGTTAATGATAGTTATTTTATTTATATTTATTTAAATTATATTTAAGTTAGGGGCGGTTAGGATTAGGGTTAGACTTAGATTTAGGGGTTAATAACTTTAATATAGTGGCAGCGATGTTGGGGGCGGCAGATTAGGGGTTAATAAATGTAGGTAGGTGTCGGCGATGCTAGGGACGGCAGATTAGAGGTTAATAAAATTTAACTAGTGTTTGTGAGGTGGGAGTGAGGCGGTTTGGGGGTTAATATATTTATTATAGTGGCGGCAATGTCCGGTTCGGCAGATTAGGGGTTAAAACATTTTTTATGTGTTTGCTATGTGGGTGGGGGGGCTCGGTTTAGGGGTTAATAGGCAGTTTATGGGTGTTAGTGTACTTTTTAGCACTTTAGTTAAGAGTTTTATGCTACAGCGTTGTAGTGTAAAACTCTTAACTACTGTCTTTTAAATGCGGTACCAGTCTTGACAGGAGAGGGTCTACCGCTCACTTTTTGTCAGACTCGTAATACCGGTGCTATTCAAGTCCCATTGAAAAAATAGGATACGCAATTGACGTAAATGGATTTGCGGTATTTCCGAGCCTGGCCAAAAAAGTGAGAGGTACACCTGTATTTGCAAGACTCGTAATATCTGCAGGTGTTAAAAAGCAGCGTTGGGACCGGCCAACGCTGCTTTTTAAGCCTAACGCAATACTCGTAATCTAGCCGTAAGTTACAAAAAAAAATAAACACTAAGTTACAAAAAATAAAAAAGCAATTATCAAAAATTTTAACGAATTACACCTAATCTAAGGGCCCTATTTAAATTAAAAAGCCCCCCCCCCCAAATAAAAAAAACTCTAACCTAAAATAAACTACAAATAGCCCTTAAAGGGCCTTTTGCAGGGCATTGCCCCAAAGAAATCAGCTCTTTTACCTGTAAACAAAATACAAACAACCACCCCAACAGTAAAACCCACCACCCACACAACCAACCCCCCAAATAAAAAGTTAACTAAAAAACCTAAGGTCCCCATTGCCCTGAAAATGGCATTTGGATGGGCATTGCCCTTAAAAGTGCATTTAGCTCTATTGTAGCCCAAAACCCTAATCTAAACATAAAACCCACCCAATAAACCCTTAAAAAATCCTAACACTAACCCCTGAATATTGACTTATAGATTTGAAGATCCAACATCCATCCTCCAAGAAGCCGGGATAAGTCTTCATCCAAGCGGCAAGAAGTCCTCGGCCGAAGTCTTCATCCAAGCCCGCAGAAGTCTTCACCCAGACGGCATCTTCTATCTTCATCCATCCGGTGCGGAGCGGGTCCATCTTCAAGACATCCGACGTGGAGCATCCTCTTCTTTCCGACGACTACTGACGAATGAAGGTTCCTTTAAATGACATCATCCAAGATGGCGTCCCTTAGATTCCGATTGGCTGATAGAATTCTATCAGCCAATCGGAATTAAGGTAGAAAAAATGCTATTGGCTGTTGCAATCAGCAAATAGATTTGAGCTTTCATCCTATTGGCTGAACCAATCAGCCAATAGGATTGAGCTCGCATTCTATTGGCTGATTGGATCAGCCAATTGGATGAAAGCTCCACCTTATTGGCTGATTTTTTCAAACCTTAATTCCGATTGGCTGATAGAATTCTATTAGTCAATCGGAATGTAAGGGACGCCATCTTGGATGACGTCATTTAAAGGAACCTTCATTCGTTGGTAGTCGTCAGAAAGAAGAGGATGCTCCGTGTCGGATGTCTTGAAGATGGAGCAGCTCCACGCCGGATGGATGAAGATAGAAGATGCCGTCTGGATGAAGACTTCTGCGGGCTTGGATGAAGACTTCTCCCGGCTTTCTGGAGGATGGATGTCGGATCTTCAAAACTGTAAGTAAATCTTCTGGGGTTAGTGTTAGGATTTTTTTAAGGGTTTATTGGGTGGGTTTTAGTTTTAGATTAGAACTTGGGCTGCAATAGAGCTAAATGCCCTTTTAAGGGCAATGCCCATCCAAATTCCCTTTTCAGGGCAATGGGGAGCTTAGATTTTTTTAGTTAGGTTTTTATTTGGGGGGTTGGTTGTGTGGGTGGTGGGTTTTACTGTTGGGGGGGGATTTGTATTTTTTTTTACAGGTAAAAGAACTGATTTCTTTGGAGCAATGCCACACAAAAGGTCCTTTAAGGGCTATTGGTAGTTTATTGTAGGTTAGGGTTTTTTTATTTTGGGAGGGCTTTTTTATTTTCATAGGGCCCTTAGATTAGGTGTAATTAGTTTAAAGCATTGATAATTTCTTTTTTATTTATTGTAACTTAGTGTTTATTTTTTTGTGTAACTTAGTGTTTGTTATTTTGTGTAACTTAGTTGTTAGTTTTTGGTAACTTAGGCCTAGATTTAGAGTTGGGCAGTAGCCGTCAAAACCAGCGTTAGAGGCTCCTAACGCTGGTTTTTACCGCCCGCTGGTATTTGGAGTCAGTCAGGAAAGGGTCTAACGCTCACTTTGCAGCCGCAACTTTTCCATACCGCAGATCCCCTTACTTCAATTGCGTATCCTATCTTTTCAATGGGATCTTTCTAACACCGGTATTTAAAGTCTTGGCTGAAGTGAGCGTTAGAAATCTAACGACAAAACTCCAGCCTCAGAAAAAAACAGGAGTTAAGAGCTTTCTGGGCTAACGCCGGTTTATAAAGCTCTTAACTACTGTGCTCTAAAGTACACTAACACCCATAAACTACCTATGTACCCCTAAACCGAGGTCCCCCCACATCGCCGCCACTCTATTAAAAATTGTTAACCCCTAATCTGCCGACCGCACACCGCTGCCACCTACGTTATCCCTATGAACCCCTAATCTGCTGCCCCTAACACCGCCGACCCCTATATTATATTTATTAACCCCTAAACTGCCGCCCCCAACGTCGCCGCCACCTACCTACAATTATTAACCCCTAATCTGCCGACCGGAGCTCACCGCTACTATAATAAAGTTATTAACCCCTAATCCGCCTCACTCCCACCTCAATAACCCTATAATAAATAGTATTAACCCCTAATCTGCCCTCCCTAACATCGCCGACACCTAACTTCAAGTATTAACCCCTAATCTGCCGACCGGAGCTCACCGCTACTATAATACATTTTTTAACCCCTAAAGCTAATTCTAACCCTAACACCCCCCTAAGTTAAATATAATTTTATTCTAACAAAATAAATTAACTCTTATTAAATAAATTATTCCTATTTAAATCTAAATACTTACCTGTAAAATAAACCCTAATATAGCTACAATATAAATTATAATTATATTGTAACTATTTTAGGATTAATATTTATTTTACAGGCAACTTTGTATTTATTTTAACCAGGTACAATAGCTATTAAATAGTTAATAACTATTTAATAGTTACCTAGTTAAAATAATTACAAATTACCTGTAAAATAAATCCTAACCTAAGTTACAATTAAACCTAACACTACACTATCAATAAATAAATTAAATAAACTACCTACAATTATCTACAATTAAACCTAACACTACACTATCAATAAACTAATTAAATACAATATCTACAAATAAATACAATGGAATAAACTAACTAAAGTACAAAAATAAAAAAGAACTAAGTTACAAAAAATAAAAAAATATTTACAAACATTAGAAAAATATTACAACAATTTTAAACTAATTACACCTACTCTAAGCCCCCTAATAAAATAACAAAGACCCCCAAAATAAAAAAATGCCCTACCCTATTCTAAATTAAAAAAGTTCAAAGCTTTTTTACCTTACCAGCCCTGAAAAGGTCCATTTGCGGGGCATGCCCCAAAGAATTCAGCTCTTTTGCCTGTAAAAAAAAACATACAATACCCCCCCCAACATTACAACCCACCACCCACATACCCCTAATCTAACCCAAACCCCCCTTAAATAAACCTAACACTAAGCCCCTGAAGATCTTCCTACCTTATCTTCACCATGCCAGGTTCACCGATCGATCCAGAAGAGCCTTCGATGTCTTGATCCAAGCCCAAGCGGGGGGCTGAAGAGTGACGTCCATCCTCCGGCTGAAGTCTTGATCCAAGCGGGCAGAAGAGGACATCCGGACCGGCAAACATCTTCATCCAAGCCGCATCTTCTATGTTCTTCAATCCGATGATGACCGGCTGATCTTTAAGACCTCCAGCGCGGATCCATCCATCTTCACCGACAACTTCCCGACGAATGCGAATGACGGTTCCTTTAAGGGACGTCATCCAAGATGGCGTCCCTCGAATTCCGATTGGCTGATAGGATTCTATCAGCCAATCGGAATTAAGGTAGGAAAATTCTGATTGGCTGATGGAATCAGCCAATCAGATTCAAGTTCAATCCGATTGGCTGATTGGATCAGCCAATTAGATTGAACTCACATTCTATTGGCTGATCGGAACAGCCAATAGAATGCGATCTCAATCTGATTGGCTGATTGGATCAGCCAATCGGATTGAACTTGAATCTGATTGGCTGATTCCATCAGCCAATCAGAATTTTCCTACCTTAATTCCGATTGGCTGATAGAATCCTAGAATGGCTGATAGAATCTTGGATGACGTCCCTTAAAGGAACCGTCATTCGTCGGGAAGTCATCGGTGAAGATGGATGGATCCGCGCTGGAGGTCTTGAAGATCAGCCCGTCGTCATCGGATTGAAGAACATAGAAGATGCGGCTTGGATGAAGATGTTTGCCGGTCCGGATGTCCTCTTCTGCCTGCTTGGATCAAGACTTCAGCCAGAGGATGGACGTCACTCTTCAGCCCCCGCTTGGGCTTGGATCAAGATTTCGGAGGCTTGGATCAAGACTTCGGTGGACGGATCGGTGAACCTGGCATGGTGAAGATAAGGTAGGAAGATCTTCAGGGGCTTAGTGTTAGGTTTATTTAAGGGGGGTTTGGGTTAGATTAGGGGTATGTGGGTGGTGGGTTGTAATGTTGGGGGGGTATTGTATGTTTTTTTTTACAGGCAAAAGAGCTGAATTCTTTGGGGCATGCCCCGCAAATGGCCCTTTTCAGGGCTGGTAAGGTAAAAGAGCTTTGAACTTTTTTAATTTAGAATAGGGTAGGGCATTTTTTTATTTTGGGGGTCTTTGTTATTTTATTAGGGGGCTTAGAGTAGGTGTAATTAGTTTAAAATTGTTGTAATATTTTTATAATTTTTGTAAATATTTTTTTATTTTTTGTAACTTAGTTCTTTTTTATTTTTTGTACTTAAGTTAGTTTATTTAATTGTAGTTATTTGTAGGTATTGTATTTAATTAATTTATTGATAGTGTAGTGTTAGGTTTAATTGTAGATAATTGTAGGTAGTTTATTTAATTTATTTATTGATAGTGTAGTGTTAGGTTTAATTGTAACTTAGGTTAGGATTTATTTTACAGGTAATTTTGTAATTATTTTAACTAGGTAGCTATTAAATAGTTATTAACTATTTAATAGCTATTGTACCTGGTTAAAATAATTACTAAGTTGCCTGTAAAATAAATATCAATCCTAAAATAGCTACAATATAATTATAATTTATATTGTAGCTATATTAGGATGTATTTTACAGGTAAGTATTTAGTTTTAAATAGGAATAATTTATTTAATAAGAGTTAATTTATTTCGTTAGATAAAAATTATATTTAACTTAGGGTTGTGTTAGTGTTAGGGTTAGACTTAGCTTTAGGGGTTAATACATTTATTATAGTAGCGGTGAGCTCCGGTCGGCAGATTAGGGGTTAATTATTGTAGGTAGCTGGCGGCGACATTGTGGGGGGCAGATTAGGGGTTAATAAATATAATATAGGGGTTGGCGGTGTTAGGGGCAGCAGATTAGGGGTACATAACTATAATGTATGTTGCGGCGGTGTACGGAGCGGCAGATTAGGGGTTAATAATAATATGCAGGTGTCAGCGATAGCGGGGGCGGCAGATTAGGGGTTAATAAATATAACATAGTGGTCAGCGATGTTAGGGGCAGCAGATTAGGGGTACATAGGGATAACTTAGCTGGCGGCGGTGTACGGAGCAGCAGATTAGGGGTTAAAAATAATATGCAGGGGTCAGCGATAGCGGGGGCGGCAGATTAGGGGTTAATACGTGTAAGTGTGACAGGTCAAAATGTGAGAAAAACACAAAGAAAATATATATCGCAGTACAAACTTCAAAAATATATAAATATCAAATCGGTGTTAACGTGATATCATATAAGTGTCGGGTGCAAAAATTGTAATACAAACTAGAAATTTATGATGCAAACTTAAATATAAACTGTGCCGTACGGTCTTGGTATTTTTTAAAAAATATGTGAAAAAAATACAAATTCTGAGTGTCTTTTAGAGGGTGCTTGAAATCAAAACTTGATCCTAAAGTAGTGTTCCGATTTAAACCTCATATGTCACTAGTGACCAGCATGATTGCAACCGCCATAATGATTTTAAATGAACCAGAAAACAAGAAGATTGCATCTCTAACTCATCCTTTATAAATGTCTCCACTTCTGAGAGCACAACTATAAAGAATCTCCCACCACAGAAATCCTCGTCTCACTCTATATAATTGTCTCCACATCTGAGAGCACAATTATAAAATATCTCTTACTACAGAAATATCAAAGAATTTTAAAAAAACTCATAATTTACATCATGTATGGAACTAAACTTAAGTTCATACTAATCTATATCACGCAATAAAAATCTGTACCAAAGCTAGGGCTTATATAAGAGGCTGACAAATTACAAAAGACTTAAGGGCCTAATATGAGCCTTACAAACCACTACTGCCTAATAGATATAAAAGAGAACGAAAGCTAAACTCAAGGCTGCGATAGGAACACCTAGGGTACATAAAATAGTAACTACTAGTCCATATAAGAAGAGGTGAAAATGACCCCCATACTGATATATATGTATATTCAAATATCCCCTCATTTATTTTAGAAACAGAAGAAAAATGGATCCCCTGAAAAATCGGAAAATATAATGAAACAACTTATCAATAAATATTGAATCTTTAACCCTGAATTGAATTGGTTTCAACTAAACCATATTCTACTTCACAAATTTGTTATTTATCTAATGGTTGAAATAACCATTAATTTGGTTATCAAAACACTTACTTTGGCAATGGGTTCTTAATGGAAATCAAATTTCTAGAATAGTAGTGAATGTAATCGAATCAATAAAGGCTAAGATTAGTGATAGAAATAATCACAAAGTGCAATACAAATCAAAAATTATGATCGTGTATAAACAACCAAAAAGCTATAAATCTATTCCCCCTTGGTCCCCAAATAACATTGTACATAGTAAGTAGGAAGGTATTAACAATCCTAACACTTACAAACGTAAAGAAGGAGAAATATACAGTAATAGACACAGAGAAAATACGAAACACCAGATCAAAGAAGCGATTAACATTACAGTTCATCAAACTGATCGAAATATTAGGACACATAAGCGATCCATTTTAAGTACAATTGGAATGGTGGAAATTAATATAACACCATGAATAGCATACGACTACATTAGAATACCATTTAAAGTGTGCGTAATTGCAGCAACACAAGACTAGACTAATTCGAGAGCTTTTAATCTTTCCGCTATAATAAGAATGAAATTGGGAATATAAATATATAGTACTCTAATACACAAGATTCTAAGAAATGGGCCGGAACTTCAAACTATGTTTACCTCAGATATACAGAATTATGAGCCAATAAGGCTTAACACAACGTACACACCTTTTCACACAGAATAATGAACCAATAGGGTTCAACACACCATACACACCTCCAAAGTTTGAGCAAATTAGAAAGGACCTAAGCGCTAACCAATAGGATCAGGGAAATATCGGACTAAATACATAGAAAACGATATGAACAATTGAAGTGTATAAAGTGCCAATTAGCTCTATAAACTATGGCAGGATAAAATACAATATAAGCAGATAAGATCGTAAAAACAAATTAACACTATAAGCCATATGAACCGGAAGTATTAAGAAACCAATTCCGGGATCGATATACGGGCATTATTGGGAAAGGGTACTTAAAGACCCTTAGACTAACACTAAACCAGTCTTGAAAAAGGTCTATGTTGGACCGAAACGCGTCGACTGGTGAGTAGCATTCCAATTTATTTATACATTAGAAAAACAATCTGCACTATTATTATTTCTTTTGGCAGAAGGAAGTAATAACCTGAGTGACGCTGGAGCTGAAAATTGTCTATTGACGCTGAAGCCCAATCCCCACTGCAGGCAACTATATATCCCACATAGACTGATAAAGCACATAGAAGAAACGAATCACCCACATTTGGAAACACTTAAACTTTGACTTTTAAACGAAGATTTTTGGTTACACTTTTTTACTTTTTAACTTTTTTACTTTTTCATTTAAAATCATTATGGCGGTTGCAATCATGCTGGTCACTAGTGACATATGAGGTTTAAATCGGAACACTACTTTAGGATCAAGTTTTGATTTCAAGCACCCTCTAAAAGACACTCAGAATTTGTATTTTTTTCACATATTTTTTAAAAAATACCAAGACCGTACGGCACAGTTTATATTTAAGTTTGCATCATAAATTTCTAGTTTGTATTACAATTTTTGCACCCGACACTTATATGATATCACGTTAACACCGATTTGATATTTATATATTTTTGAAGTTTGTACTGCGATATATATTTTCTTTGTTGAATTTTGAATTTTGTTTTTCTCACATTTTGACCTGTCACACAGTCACCCAGAATAGAACACGCATCCTCTATCCTCTTCGCTAGCGGAGAACGGTCACTGATCCTTTAAAGGAACAGCTGATCGGTTCCACTCTGGTCACTTATAACCCAAGGGACCTGGTACAAGTGTCTAACAAACACTGTAATACACAAACATATATGTAAATTAACAGTGTTATATAATCATACCATTTTTATGCATAACCTGTGGATTGTTCTGATAACTATTGTGGATTGTTCTGATAACTATAGTGGGTAGCGCTGCTAAAAGATCGGTCTGTACTCCTACAGTTGTGTGATATATACCTTATCCATCCGGTCGAATTGATATAGCTGGTAACACCACTATAGGATTATTTCCAGATTATTTTCATTTTTATTTATTAACATTTTTTATATTCACCCTTTGGAAGCTTTCAAGTTATCACACATAAGGAATTCATATTTTAACATATTTAAGGAATTCAAATTTTAACATAGATGTAAGACTGATTGTTTCAGTTATTGTTGTATTATTATAAAGGCATTTTTATTTTCATAAAGTATTGTGTGGAATCATAATCAAACCACTCTTTATATTATATATGCATCAAGTTTAGATACGAATGTTTTAATCTTCAAAGCAATCCTATAAGCATTGTCAAGAATTTATGTTTTTAAATTTGTAATAAACCATTTGTCTTAACCCACATTGTAAAGGAATTGGTTTTACATTCTGAACCCAGCCGGCTCGCTGGCGCTTTGATATTTTCTGATTTTTCTTATAACCTATCTGACTACTAGGGGTCACACATCAAAGCCAAGGGTCCATCTAGTAGTAGGCGCTAAGTGATTTCTTCTCTTTGTTAATACGTGTAAGGTTAGGGGTGTTTAGACTCGGGGTACATGTTAGAGTGTTAGGCGCAGACTTAGGAAGTGTTTCCCCATAGGAAACAATGGGGCTGCGTTAGGAGCTGAACGCTGCTTTTTTGCAGGTGTTAGGTTCTTTTTCAGCTCAAACAGCCCCATTGTTTCCTATGGGAGAATCGTGCACGAGCACGTTTTTGAAGCTGGCCGCGTCCGTAAGCACCGCAGGTATCGAGAGTTGCAGTGGCGGTAAATATGCTCTACGCTCCCTTTTTGGAGCCTAACGCAGCCCTTCTGTGAAGGTGCGGGAGAAAAAAAGCATGCGCAGCTAACGCACCCCTTTGGCCGCAGAACTCTAAATCTAGCCGTTAGTAATTTTTTAGTGTAGATTTAAATTATTTGAGTAGGGTTAGGTGTTTAAATATATAATATAGTTATTTTAATTTGTAGTTTTATGTAATTTTAGTATGAAAGTTAGAATAGGTTAATTATTAGTTTAATATAGTTTAATGTAAGTTTATTATAATAGTTAGAATAGGTTAGTTATTAGTTTAATATAGTTTAATTTAAATCTAAAGGTAAGTTTAAATTTATTATAAGATAGGGATGAGTTAATATTTAATATAAAGTTAGCGAGTTGTTAGGTTTAGGGGTGAATAGGTTAATTTAGTTTATGGTGGTGTAGGGGGCAGAAGATTAGGGGTTAACATAATGTAGGTAGCGGCAGTATAGGGGGTGGCAGATTAGGGGGTATTAACATAATGTAGGTGGCGGTGGGCTCCGGGAGCGTAAGAATAGGGTTTAATAACTTTATTAGAGTGGCGGCGGTGTAGGGGGCAGCAGATTAGGGGTTAATAACATAATGTAGGTGGCGGCGGTATAGGGGGTTGCAGATTAGGGGGTATTAACATAATGTAGGTGGCGGTGGGCTCTGGGAGCGGAGGAATAGGGGTTAATAACTTTATTAGAGTGGCGGCGGTGTAGGGGGCAGCAGATTAGGGGTTAATAACATAATGTAGGTGACTGCAGTATAGGGGGTGGCAGATTAGGGGGTATTAACATAATGTAGGTGGCGGCTGGGTCTGGGAGCAGCGGGATAGGGGTTAATAACTTTATTTAGTTGCGGCAGGGTCCGGGAGCGGCGGTATAGGGGTTAAACAGTTTAGTATAGTATGGGTGCTTAGTGACAGTATACAAATAAAGCTGGGAAAAAGCCGAAGAGCAGCGAGATCGATGACTGTTAGTTAACAACAGTCCGCTGTTCATCGCCCCGTACTTGGTGCGCGGCTTTTTGACAGCTTTTTTGTTAAATCTGGAGAACAGATTCAGGTCCGCGGCTGTGAAGGTTGGTGATGTCAGACGAGCGTATTGGTGCCGGCGAATGCAGCACAGTTGACGGCTTGATAAGTAGGCCTCATTGTGTGTGTATAATTGTGTGTATGTAATTGCATATGTGTGTTATTGTGTGTGTGAGTGTACTTTTGTGTGTGTCATTGTGTGTATATATTTGTCTGTATGTAAATGTATGTGTGTGTCATTGTGTGTATGTACATGTATGTGTGTGTGTGTGTCATTGTGTGTGTGTATCTGTCTCTATGTACATGTATGTGTGTGTCATTGTCTGTATTTGTCTGTATATAAATGTATGTGTGTGTCATTGTGTGTGCGTGTGTATTTTTCTGTATATAAATGTATGTGTATCATTGTGTTGTGTGTATTTGTCTGTATATAAAAGTATGTGTGTGTCATTGTGTGTATGTAAATGTATGTGTGTGTCATTGTGTGTATGTAAATGTATGTGTGTGTCATTGTGTGTGTGTACTTGTGTGTATGTAAATGTAAGTGTGTGTCATTGTGTGTGTGTTCTTGTGTATATGTAAATGTATGTGTGTGTGTACTTGTGTATATGTAAATGTGTGTGTGTTCTTGTGTATATGTAAATGTATGTGTGTGTGTACTTGTGTGTAGATATATGTGTGTCATTGTGTGTGTTTACTTGTGTATATGTAAATGTAAGTGTGTGTCATTGTGTGTGTATACTTGTGTATATGTAAATGTATGTGTGTGTGTACTTGTGTGTATATATATGGGTGTCATTGTGTGTGTGTACTTGTGTGTATGTAAATGTATGTGTGTGTGTACTTGTGTGTATGTAAATGTATGTGTGTATTTACTTGTGTGTATGTAAATGTATGTGTGTACTTGTGTGTATGTATATGTGTGTCATTGTGTGTGTGTTTACTTGTGTATATGTAAATGTAAGTGTGTGTCATTGTGTGTGTGTACTTATTTGTATGTAAATGTATGTGTGTGTGTACTTGTGTGTATGTATATGTGTGTCATTGTGTGTGTGTTTACTTGTGTGTATGTAAATGTGTGTGTGTGTATTTGTGTGAATGTGTAAATATCCCGACGCTCTGTATCTGCTGCACCTCTCTGCGAGCCCCCCCCCCCCACCTGTCCTCAAATATACTCCAGTCCGCCCCTTAAGATCCAACAATGACCTGCTCCATACATCTTCTACCATCACGTCCTCCCATGCTAGACTACAGGACTTCTCTCGTGCGGCACCAACCATCTGGAATGCACTTCCTAGAGCTGTCAGACTTCCCCTAACCTTTTCTCCTTTAAACGCTCTCTTAAGACCTTTTGGTTCAGGGAAGCCTATCTCCAAATCAGTAATAAATGAATTCCACTTGCCTAACAGTTTCCCTCATCTAACTTGACACTAACATTATCACCTTTGCAGTCCCCACCTCCTGTTTCTCACCCTCCTACCCATCTAGATTGTAAGTTCCCATGGGAACAGGGCAATCAATTCCCCTTGTATTTGTTTGTTTAACTTCGGTATCTTTTATATTGTATTGTACTATACTTTTATCTTTGTACCCATGGACAGAGCTGTGGAATCTGTTGGCGCTTTATAAATAAATAATAATCACCTAGATTACGACTTTTGAGCACTATAGAGAAATTAACGAATGCAACAAAAGTTAAGTTTTTTAATTTCCTATAGCGCTGCTATTACAAGTTTTCAAACATACGCATTTTGCGTGCGATATGGTTGCGTTGAGCTCCATATCGCACACAATCAGATCGCTGCTGAGATGTGCTCGTGCAGGATTTCCCCATAGACATCAATGGGGAGATCCGGCCAAAAAAAAAAACTAACATCTGCGATCGCGAAAACAAAAGATCCGTAACGCAGCCCCATCGATGTCTATGGGGAAATAAAAATACTGTATAAACCTAACACCCTAACATAAACCCCACATCTAAACAGCCCTAATCTGCTCCCCACCGATATCGCTGACGTCTGCCTACAGTTATTAACCCCTAATCGCAACAAGCTAAATTAAACTATATTAACCCATAAACCTAACCCTAACTCTAACGTAACCCTAAACCTAACTCTAACACCCCCTAACTTTAACATAATAAAAATATAGCTAAATTAAATGTAAAATTATTAACTAAATAAAGCTATTAACCCCTAAACTGCCAGCCCCCCCTCACATCGCAACAAGATAAATTAAACTATATTAACCCCTAAATCTAACCCCCCCTAACCTTAACATAATTAAATTAGATCTAAATTAAATTTACAATTATTAAATAAATAATACCGATTTAAAACTAAATACTTACCTGTGAAATAAAACCTAAGCTAACTCCAATATAACTAATAGTTACATTGTAGCTAGCTTACATTTTATTTTTATTTCACAGGTAATTTTGTATTTATTTTATTTAGGTAGACTAGTTAGTAAATAGTTATTAACTATTTGCTAACAACCTAGTTAAAATAAATACAAACTTACCTGTGAAATAAAACCTAAGCTGCCTTACACTAAAACCTAACATTACAAAAAATAAAAAAAACTACCATTACAAAAAATAAAACAAA
Organism: Bombina bombina; assembly: GCF_027579735.1. Classification (NCBI taxonomy): domain Eukaryota; kingdom Metazoa; phylum Chordata; class Amphibia; order Anura; family Bombinatoridae; genus Bombina; species Bombina bombina. The sequence continues at coordinate 18,483,471 of NC_069499.1, read as the reverse complement.
TTATCCAAAAAAATAAAGATTAATCCTATTTTAATACCCTTAAAAAAACACCCCAAAATAAAAAACCCTACTCTAGAATAAACTACCAAGGGCCCTTAAAAGGGCCTTTTGGGGGACCCTTAAAAGGGCCTTTTTATGGCATTGCCCTGAGATAAACAGCTCTTTTGCTCCAAAAAGAATACAAACACCACCTAACACTATACAAACCCCACCCCCCAAACTACCAAGGGCCATTAAAAGGGCCTTTTGTAGGGCAATGCCCTGAGATAAACAGCTCTTTTGCTCCAAAAAGAATACAAACACCCCCTAACACAATACAAACCCCCACCCTCCAAACTAACAGGGGCCCTTAAAATGGCCTTTGTAGGACATTGCCCTGAGATAAATATCACTTTTACTAAAAAAAAAAAAAACAACTAAAAATATACGTTACACAAAATAACAAATTTTCAAAAATAAGAAAGAATTACACCTAATCTAATAGCCCTATCAAAATAAAAAAAACCCCACCCAAAATAAAAAAAAACCCTAGCCTACAATAAACTACCAATGGCCCTTAAAAGGTTATTTTGCCCCAAAGATATCAGCTCTTTTATCTGTAAAAAAAATACAAACACCCTCATCAACAGTAAAACCCACCACCCAACCAACCCCCCAAATAAAAAAACTATCTAAAATAAACAGGGCATTTAGCTCTTTTAATGCCCAGACCCTAACTAAAAGTCAGTTAAGAATACGATTTCGAATCTTTTATTACACGACATATGGAGATCCTTACACCCAACAAGTAAAGATTTTACATACTACTCACCTCCACATAATAAATATTCTCGTATAGATTATTTTTTTACTGATACGACTGGTCTTGACATGGTCACATCTTGCTCCATTGGGCACATTACATGGTCGGACCATGCACCTGTCGTGTGCACTGTTCAATGGCCTGACCTACCTCCAACAACATACATTTGGAGACTAGATGACACTTTACTAGAAAACCCCCTAATAAAGACAGACATACAAAAATCCTTAAATGACTATTTAGCGCACAACGACCCTTCACAGACCTCATATACAAACTTTTGGGAAGCACACAAATGTTTGGTGTGAGGAGAATTCCTTAAACACAGTGCACGCCTCAACAAACAGTACAGACTACAGCAAACCCAGTTGTCAAAAACAATTGAGCTTCTGGAAAAGTCACACAAGAAAAACCAATTAGACACAGACACAAGGAAAAGTCTAGAAGGAGTTAGAAGAGAACTGAATGATCTTTTTCTTAATACTTATCAGCGCAAATTGCTGGCCACGAAACAACAGTATTATGAAGGGGCAATAGACCAGGGAAACTGCTAGCTAGATCTATATGAAGAAAACAATTAAAAACGCATATACATTTTATTCAAGAATCAGACGGAACAACATTAAAGGGCAGTAGACAAATTGCAAACTCATTTCACTCCTACTATAGAACGCTGTTACACATACGTCTGATGATAAACATTGAAATCTGAACAGCCCGACTAGACAGCATCACATAGCTCAGTATTTATCGACATTGGGGCTGCCCGAACACAAAGACAGATTAGATGCACCCATCTCATTAGAAGAACTTTCTCAGGCTATCAAAGACTTTCCTAATGGCAAGAGCCCCTGGGACCAGATGGTTTTTCCCTTAAATATTATAAAATATTCATTAAAACCCTAGACCCCATGATGCTCCAACTTTTTAATAGCCTGGTAGAGGACCCTTTCTTAACTAGCATGATGCTTGAAGCGCACATTGCGGTAATACCTAAGACAGGGAAACCCCCCACCTCCCCAGCGAACTTTAGGCCTATCTCGCTATTGAACATGGATATTAAGATAATGGCAAAGATTTTAGCGAATCGCCTCAATAAATTTCTTCCAAGCTTGATCTCAACAGACCAAGTTGGTTTTGTGCCAGGCCGTGAGGCTCGGGATAACACCACTAAAGTTATCCAATTAATAAACTACCCACAGGCTGAGGCAGTGCCTTTGGTACTCTTCTCGACAGACGTGGAAAAGGCCTTTGACCGCGTAGATTGGCTTTTTCTGCTTCAGGTCATGTCATCTAGGAATTTTGAAGAGCCCTTCATTAATATGACCTTTGCGTTATATTCGGCCCCAAACGCACATGTCAGAATCAATGGAACTTTATCTGAAACATTCACTATCTCCAACGGGACTAGGCAGGGCTGTCCCCTCTCCCCGCTACTTTTTGCTTTAACGATAGAAGCCCTAGCGCACAAAGTCAGAGCCAACCCAGACATCACAGGGATACAGATTGGGGATATGGAATTTAAACAGGCATTGTATGCAGACGATGTTTTATATACCCTCACGAATATACACACATCAATCCCGGAGCTCTTAAAAGAAATTAAAGAATATGGAATACTTTTCAACTTTCACTTAAATCTCTCAAAAACAGAACTGCTTATCATTAATGCCCTGCTGGAACACATACGGTTCCTAGCATCAGAACATAATGTCCCTAATGCTGCTTCTAAATTGAAATATTTAGGTATCTACCTATCTGCAAATTCTTTGGAATTCTACACAAATAACTACTTGCCCTTACGAAAGGAGATAATTAACGATTTATCCTCATGGAAAAACAAGACATTGTCCTGGTTAGGGAAAATAGGTCTGATAAAAATGAATATCTTGCCCTGTATCTTATACATAATGCAAACTATCCCAGTATCTTTACCAAAGGACTTTTTATCCAACTTGCAGCAAGAATACCAAGAAAGTCACTATACCTTCCTCGTGACAAAGGCAGACTGGAGTTTCCTGAATTGACATTATATAGACGGGCAATACTATTACAGAGACTGATTGAGTGGTCACACAACACTACACAGAAACAATGGGTTAGATTAGATGGACATATTCTCCAGCTACACAATGTCGGAACCCTGGCTTGGGTACCGGCGCAAAAACACCCAAAACTACTCCACAAATATCACCTACTGTTAGAGACTCTGCAAGAATGGGATAGACTCATAGCTACTAGCACACATATTTCTTCTACAGTCTCGCCAATGACCCCAATTATAGAAAACCCTGAGTTACCCTACCACATGTTAAGTAGACGCATATGCAAACCATATAGTCTAAGAGATGGTATTTTGCATTACGCATTAGAAAATGGCAAACTACGTACCCAACATGGTATGTTAGAACACTATGGGGAACTTTTTTCATCCTGGCTGAGATACCACCAGTTAGTTCATTTTCTGACACATCATCACAACAAAAACAACTTCAATAGGAACCTCACTCCCTTTGAATCACTATGCACGGGGATTCTCCCTCCTAAAAGATTGATATCGAAAATTTATCAGATGCTTCTTGTGCCCCCAGACGTACAACTACCTTCATACACTAGGGCTTGGAATAGGGACCTAAACAATACAGTGGACGAGGAGGAGTGGCTCAGGTCATTTAGACTACTGGACGGCAGTCCTGGCAGATATGTCGTCCAGAGTAAACACACAAATCCCAAACACATTAGAAACAATTTTATTTCTACACCTTCCCGACACTAAAACAGTTCATACTTGTGCCCTTCTCCTGATCATGATCACTGGAGCCAAGAAACTTATCCCCAAAAAAATGGAAATCTAGAGAATCCCCAGCACTTGAGGAATGGCGTTCCTCAGTAGAGGAATTGCTATTACTGGAAAGATTACATTACCTTAAAAGTAATCAATTGGCTACATACGAAATGATGCTGACCGCCTGGAAGGCTGACCCCTCAACCCCTTTGTAACTGATAATCATCCTTCTCGGTCCTGACTCCCTCATTAGCCAACAACAAAAGCTGATGAATAGAAATAGGAGAGAGGGAGGAGGAGAGACAGGAGAGTCGAGAGAGAAAAGTACGTCTGTTTTTTTTTTTGTTTTTTTTTTCCTTTCTGTCCTTTCACTCTGACCTTACCCCCCCTCTAGTCTGCTCTCGGTGTACACAGATAACTAAATACTAATTGTTATGCTTCTTTATATTTGTATTATTGTTTCCGAAAAATTATTAAAATTTTCAAGCTTGGAAATAGTAAAGTACGATTTAAGATAATTCAGGACGTTTAGGTCCCTATTTGTTTCTAGTTACAGTTTACATTTGTATTCATCCTAATCATATCTTAGTCTGCAATATTGTAATGCATGAGACTTTGTTTTCAACTTCTGTAATTGACATGATGTTCCTGTACTTTGTATAACTGAATAATTTGTTCAATAAAGCTTGTTTTAAAAAAAAAAACTAACACTAACCCCGACGATCCACTTACAGTTGTTGAAGTCCCGCTTGAAGGATCCATCCAGCCAGAGAAGTCCTCATCCATGCAGCAAGAAGACTTCATCCAGACGGCCTCTTTGATCTTCATCCAGCCGGTCCGGAGCGGGTCCATCCTGAAGACATTCGGCATGGAGTATTCTCTTCATATGGTCACCATATGAATCTTCAATGCAAGGGACGCAATTCAAGATGGCATCCCTTGCATTCCTATTAGCTGATAATTTTTGAATCAGCCAATAGGAATTAGAGCTGCTAAAATCCTATTGGCTATTCAAATCAGCCAATAGGATTTAAGCAGCTCTCATTCTATTGGCTAATTCAGCCAATAGGAATGCAAGGGATGCCATCTTGAATCACGTCCATTGCATTGAAGATTCAGTGTACTACTGTAAGTGGATTGTTGGGGTTAGTGTTAGGTTTTTTTTAAGTGTTTTTTGGGTGGGGTTTTTTTTTAGTTTAGGGTCTGGGCAGTAAAATAGCTAAATGCCCTTTTAAGGGAAATGCCCATACAAATGCCCATTTAAGGGCCAATGGTAGTTGATTTTTTTTATTTTGGGTGGACTTTTTTATTTTGATAGGGCTATTACATTAGCGGCTAGATTTGAGTTTTGTCGGTAAAGACCCGCATAGCTAACGCTGCTTTTTTTCCCAACGCACCCTTCCAACAATGCTGAAATTTAGATTTGTCTGAGGGGCTGCATTAGGCTCAAAAAAGGGTGCGTTGAACCTAACTTAGCTCCACTTCAACCCTCAATACCAGCGTTGCTTACGGTAGCAGTAAGCAGCTAAAACGTGCTTGTGCACGATATCCCCATAGGAAACAATGGGGCAGTTTGGGCTGAAAAAAACCTAACACCTGCAAAAAAGCAGCGTTCAGCTCCTAACGCAGCCCCATTGTTTCCTATGGGGAAACACTCTCTAAGTCTACATCAAACACCCTAACATGAACCCCGAGTCTAAACACCCCTAACCTTACACTTATTAACCCCTAATCTGCCACCCCCGCTATCGCTGACACCTTCATTATACCATTAACCCTTAATCTGCCGCTCCGGACACTGCCGCAACCTACATTATCCCTATGAACCCCTAATCTGCTGCCCCTAACACCGCCGACCCCTATATTATAATTATTAACCTCTAATCTGCCACCCCAACGTCGCTGCCACCTTACCTACATTCATTAACCCCTAATCTGCCGACTGGACATCGTTGCCACTATAATAAATGTATTAACCCCTAAACCACCGCACTCCCGCCTCGCAAACACTATAATAAATAGTATTAACTACCTAACATCGCCGCCACCTACCTACAATTATTAACCCCTAATCTCCCGCCCGCACCATCGCCGCTACTATAATAAATTTATTAACCCCTAAACCTAACTCTAACCCTAACACCCCCCTAACATAAATAGAATTTAAATTAAACAAAATAATATTCCTAAAATTAAATTAAATAATCCTATTTAAAACTAAATACTTACCTAGAAAATAAACCCTAAGATAGCTACAATATAAATAATAATTACATTGTAGCTATTTTAGGATTTATATTTATTTTACAGGCAACTTTGTATTTATTTTAACTAGGTACAATAGCTATAAAATAGTTAATAACTATTTAATAGCTACCTAATTAAAATAAATACAAAATTACCTGTAAAATAAATCCTAACCTAAGTTACAAATACACCTAACACTACAATATCATTAAATTAATTAAATAAATTACATACAATTAGCTAAAATAAAATACAATAAAATAAACTATACTATAATACAAAAAAAACAAACACTAAATTACAAAAAATAAAAAAGAATTACAAGCAGTTTAAACTAATTACACCTAATCTAAGCCCCCTAATAAAATAAAAAAGCCCCCCAAAATAAAAAATTCCCTACCCTATTCTAAAATACAAAAGTAATCAGCTCTTTTACCAGCCCTTAAAATGGCTTTTTGCGGGGCATTGCCCCAAAGTAATCAGCTCTTTTACCTGAAAAGAAAAATACAATACCCCCTTCAACATTACAACCCACCACCCACACACCCCTACTCTAACCCACCCAAACCCCCCTTAAATAAACCTATCACTAACCCCCTGAAGATAATCCTACCTTGAGTCGTCTTCACCCAGCCGAGCCGAATTCTTCATCTAAGGTGCGCAGAGGAGGTTCTTGATCCAGTAGAAGTCTTCATCCAGGTGGCATCTTCAATCTCTTCAACCGACGGACTAACGACGAATGAAGGTTCCTTTAAGGGACGTCATCCAAGATGGCGTCCCTTCAATTCCAATTGGCTGATAGAATTCTATCAGCCAATCGGAATTAAGGTAGAAAAAATCTGATTGGATGATGCAATCAGCCAATCGTATTGAACTAGCATTCTATTGGCTGTTCCGATCATCCAATAGAATGCAAGTTCAATACGATTGGCTGATTGGATTGGCTGATTAGAGTAGGGGGTGTGTGGGTTGTAATGTTGGGGAGGTATTGTATTTTTCTTTTCAGGTAAAAGAGCTGATTACTTTGGGGCAATGCCCCGCAAAAAGCCCTTTTAAGGGCTGGTAAAAGAGCTGATTACTTTTGTATTTTAGAATAGGGTAGGGAATTTTTTATTTTGGGGGGGCTTTTTTATTTTATTAGGGGGCTTAGATTAGGTGTAATTAGTTTAAACTGGTTATAATTCTTTTTTATTTTTTGTAATTTAGTTGTTTGTTTTTTTTGTATTATAGTATAGTTTATTTTATTGTATTTTATTTTAGCTAATAGTATGTAATTTATTTAATTATTTAATGATAGTGTAGTGTTAGGTGTATTTGTAACTTAGGTTAGGATTTATTTTACAGGTAATTTTGTAATTATTTTAACTAGGTAGCTATTAAATAGTTATTAACTACTTAATAGCTATTGTATCTAGTTAAAATAAATACAAAGTTGCCTGTAAAATAAATATAAATCCTAAAATAGCTACAATGTAATTATTATTTATATTGTAGCTATTTTAGGGTTTATTTTCTAGGTATGTATTTAGTTTTAAATAGGATTAATTTAGTTAATTTTAGGAATATTATTTAGTTTAATTTAAAATTATATTTATGTTAGGGGGCTGTTAGGGTTAGGGTTAGGTTTAGGGGTTAATAACTTTATTATAGTAGCGGCGACGTTGCGGGCCGGAGATTAGGGGTTAATAATTGTAGGTAGGTGGCGGCGATGTTAGGGAGGGCAGATTAGGAATTAATAAAATGTATTATAGTGTTTGCGAGGCGGGAGTGCGGCGGTTTAGGGGTTAATACATTTATTATAGTGGCGGCAAGGTCCGGTCGGCAGATTAGGGGTTAATAAGTGTAGTTAGGTGGCGGCGACATTGGGGGGGCAGATTAGGGGTTAATAAATATAATATAGAGGTCGGCGATGTTAGGTGCAGCAGATTAGGGGTTTATAGGTATAATGTAGGTGGCGGCGGTGTCCGGTCGGCAGATTAGGGATTACATTTTTTTATTATAGTGGCGGCGATGTGGGGGGCCTCAGTTTAGGGGTACATAGGTAGTTTATGGGTGTTAGTGTACTTTAGAGCACAGTAGTTAAGAGCTTTATATTCCGGCGTTAGCCCATAAAGCTCTTAACTACTGACTTTTTTTGGCGGTAGGAGTCTTGTCGGTAGAGGGTCTAACGCTCACTTGTTCCAAGACTCCAAATACCAGCGTTAGGCAGATCCCATAGAAAAGATAGGATACGCAATTGGCGTAAGGGGATCTGCGGTAGCCTGGAATCGCGGTAGGGAAGTGAGCGTTAGACCCTTTCCTGGCTGACTCTAAATACCAGCGGGCGGCCAAAAGCAGCATTAGGACCCCTTAACGCTGCTTTTGACGGCTAACACAAAACTCTAAATCTAGGTGTAGGTGTAAAAAAATATATTTTTGATAATTTGTTATTTTTCGTAATTTTGTGGGGGGGTTTTTTGTAATTTAGTTTTTCTTTTTAGTAATTAGATACTTTTTATAAGTAGTGTTAGTATTTGTTTAATGTGAAGTTTAGTTTAATTTAACTGGTAGTTAGTTTAATTTTAGTTTAATAATTATAATAGTTTCATTAGTTTAAAATTTGTTTTTTTTATTTGACAGGTAAGTTTTAATTTAGTTTAAGATAGGGAAATTCTAATTTTGATATAAAGTTAGGGGGTCGTTAGGTTTAGGGGTTACTAGTTTAAATTAGTTTATTTCATTGTGGGAGGGCTTTCAGTTTAGCAGTTAATAGTTTATTTTAGTATATTTCTATGTGGGGGGCTTGCGGTCTAGGGGTTAATAGGATTATTATAGCGGCGGTGTGGGCGGACAGCAGATTAGGGGTTAAAAATATTTAAATAGTGTTTTTGATGCGGGAGGGTGGTGGTTTAGGGGTTAATAACTTTAGTATAGTGGTTACGATGTCGGAGAGCGGCGGAATAGCGGTTAATACATTTTTTTAAGTGGCAGCGATGTTGGGAGCGGCAGATTAGGGTTTAATTTATTATAGTGTTTGCGATGTGGATGGGCCTCGGTTTAGGGGTTAATAGGTAGTTTAAGGGTTAGTGCACTTTGTAACACTTTAGTTATGAGTTTTATGTTACAGCTTTGTAGCGTAACACTCATAACTACTGACTTTAGATGGGGGTACAGAATTTAGGATGTAACACTCCCTTTTTAGCTGTACTGCAAAACTTGTAATATCGGCACTATGGGAATCCCATGAAAAAAAGTAATTTTTACGTGTATGGGACTGATGTTGCGGTACAGGCTAAAAGGTGCGCGGTACACCTATACCGACAAGACTTGTAATAGCTGCGGTGCTTAACTCTGAAAACTGTCAGCGTTACAAGCCGCAACGCAATACTTTTAATCCAGGTGAATAATAATAATAATAATACTTGTGTGTATGTATATGCATGTGTGTGCCATTGTGTGTGTACACTCCTCACATTTTTGTAAATATTTTATTATATCTTTTCATGTAACAACACTGAAGAAATGACACTTTGCTACAATGTAAAGTAGTGAGTGTACAGCCTGTATAACAATGTAAAGTAGTGAGTGTACAGCCTGTATAACAATGTAAAGTAGTGAGTGTACAGCCTGTATAACAATGTAAAGTAGTGAGTGTACAGACTGTATAACTGTGTAAATTTGCTGTCCCCTTAAAATAACTCCTCACACAGCCATTAATGTCTAAACTGTTGGCAACAAAAGTGAGTACACCCCTAAGTGGAAATGTCCACATTGGGCCCAATTAGCCATTTTACCTCATGTGACTCATTAGTATTACAAAGTTTTAGGTGTGAATGGGGAGCAGGTGTGTTAAATTTGGTGTTATCGCTCTCACACTCTCTCATACTGGTCACTGGAAGTTCAACATGGCACCTCACGGCAAAGAACTCTCTGAGGATCTGAAAAAAAGATTTGTTGCTCTACATAAAGATGGCCTAGGCTACAAGAAGATTACCAAGACCCTGAAACTGAGCTGCTGCACGGTGGGCAAGACCATACAGCGGTTTCACAGGACAGGTTCCACTCAGAACAGGTCTCGCCATGGTCGACCAAAGAAGTTGAGTGCACGTGCTCAGCATCATATCCAGAGGTTGTCTTTGGGAAATAGATGTATGAGTGCTGCCAGCATTGCTGCAGAGGTTGAAGGGGTGGGGGGTCAGCATGTCAGTGCTCAGACCATACACCGCACACTGCATCAAATTGGTCTGCATGGATGTCATTGTGTGTTTGTTCTTGTGTATATGTAAATGTATGTGTGTGTGTGTGTGTGTGTATGTAAATGTATGTGTGTGTCGTGTGTGTGTGTGTATGTAAATGTATGTGTGTGTCATTGTGTGTGTGAGTGTACTTGTGTGTATGTAAATGTATCTGTGTGACATTGTGTGTGTGTACTTGTGTGTATGTACATGTATGTTTGTGTCATTGTGTGTGTATCTGTCTGTATGTAAATGTATGTGTGTGTCATTGTCTGTGTGTGTGTACTTGTGTGTATGCACATGTATGTGTGTGTCATTATGTGTGTGTGTATCTGTCTGTATGTAAATGTATATGTGTGTCATTGTGTGTGTGTGTGTGTGTGTGTGTATCTGTCTGTATGTAAATGTATATGTGTGTCATTGTGTGTGTGTATTTGTCTGTCTGTAAATGTATGAGTGTGTCATTGTCTGTGTGTGTGGTTATTTGTCTGTATGTAAATGTATGTCTGTGTCGTGTGTTTTTTTTTCTGTATGTGATTGTGTATTTGTATGTATGTATGTATATATGTGTATGCGTGTGTACTTGTGTGTATGTAAATGTATGTGTGTGTCATTGTGTGTGTGTACTTATGTGTATGTAAATATCAAAGTGGGTGTCATTGTGTGTGTACTTGTGTGTATGTAAATATATGTATGTGTATGTGTGTACTTGTGTGTATGAAAATGTATGCTTGTGTACTTGTGTGTGTGTGTACTTGTGTATATGTAAATGTATGTGTGTGTCATTGTGTGTGTGTATTTGTGTGTATGTAAATGTATGTGTGTGTCATTATGTGTGTGTGCTTGTGTATATGTAAATGTATGTGTGTGTGTATATTTGTGTGTATGTAAATGTATCTGTGTGTCGTGTGTTAGTGTACTTGTGTGTATGTAAATGTATATGTGTGTCATTGTGTGTGTTAGTGTACTTGTGTGTATGTACATGTATGTGTGTGTCATTGTGTGTGTATATTTGTGTGTATGTAAATGTATCTGTGTGTCGTGTGTTAGTGTACTTGTGTGTATGTAAATGTATGTGTGAGTCATTGTGTGTGTGAGTGTACTTGTGTGTATGTAAATGTATCTGTGTGTCATTGTGTGTGTGTAATAGTCTCTAGGAAAATGTTTGTGTGTGTATTTGTGTGTATGTACATGTATGTGTGTGTGTCATTGTGTGTGTATTTGTCTGTATGTAATTGTATGTGTGTATCATTGAGTATGTGTACTTGTGTGTATGTACATGTATTTTTGTATCATTGTGTGTTTGTGTGTGTGTGTGTTTATTTGTCTGTATGTAAATGTATGTGTGTGTCATTGTGTGTGTGTGTATCTGTATGTTATGTCATTGTGTGTGTGTGTCTGTGTATTTGTCTGTATGTAAATGTATGTCTATGTCATTGTGTGTGTGTGTATTTTTCTCTCTGTAAATGTTTGTGTGTTTGTGTGTGTCATTGTGTGTTTGTCTGTATGTAAATGTATGTGTGTGTCATTGTGTGCGTGTATTTGTCTGTATATAAATGTGAGAAATGAGCAGTATCACACTGTGTATATGGAACATAAATATAAGAGCCAAATACAGTCAATGACCAATGTGGACAATAAGGAAAGTAAGTGGTCACTCAGTATACTTGACACGGCGGTCACAGAAAATCATAAATATGATAAATTAGACTGTCACGTCTCGGGCTTCACCCGTACTTACGCGGAGTAGTATCGGCCCTTATCCTGATGCTCCTGTCAGTGCAGGCCTGAGACTCCTATGTCCTCTCCAGGTGGGCGAAGAAACCTGAATCCGGGTAGAGGGACAGCCACGCAATTAAGAGCGACCGTCAAACTCACCTCTTCCTTGGTTCAACTACAGCGCGGGTACGGGACTTCTACCGGACGTGACCAGATGTGACGTCAGCTTCTCCGGTGTTTCCTTTAAATAATCCTCCACAGCAAGCGGCTCCAAGGCACAGTGTAAAGCTCTACCTTAACTCTGGGACCAGTAGCATCGGGCTCCTCACAGCCCTTAGTAATGAAATAGAAAAAATATAGTGGCAAGAGTCCCAAGAGATGGATAAAAAAACAGGCTTTATTAAATCAAATTAAAAAACAAAAAACAGCGAAAAAGTGTCTAAAAGACTTAAGAGAAGAATGAGTAGATCAGTCTTACGCGTTTCGGCTAGCTGTTGCCGTAATCATAGACTGTAGCAAACAAACATTCTGAAGTCTATATATTCAAGTGCAATCAATTGCTTAATTAATTAAACTAATTCAGCTGTATTCTAGCAAGCAGAGAACAACAATGTTATAGGTGAAACAGAAAGCATTGATACTAACAGCTACATGTAGCCATTATCAGTAATCTATTACAAAGGCATGTTGTGCAGACAGACAAAATTTAGAGGAACATAAAAAATTATTAAATACAATGGTTGTTTTGATATACATATATATAAAGCTCTTATTTTAGAGAGTGATATACAAAATTTACAATAAACCATTTTATATAAAATTTAAATCAACCTCTATATACATATAGGGATATATTTTAATCTTATGGACCAGATTTGAACCTGCAACCAGTGTGTTCAGGGGCAGTTGACTTAACCACTAGGCCATAGCAGCCCAACTATATAACTTGAATTGAGAGCAAGGGCTTAAAGGAGACAATTAGAGTGGTTTTGATGTTTCTTGGACAAACTTGACATTTTGTTAGATTTAGTTTAGGAAATACTATAATATTAAGCAATATTATATCATTTAGTATAGGTTACAGTGAAACAACAGTAGAGTTATAATCAGAGAAAACAAAAATAAACAATTCCTGAGTAATAATACAGACTATAAATAAACTGTATAAAATAACTTACATAGGAAATATATATAACCACAATGAACAAGAGAAATATTTTTCTCATAGACTAGACTTCATGTGTATAGATAAACACATTTATATATATATACATATGTCTTATATTTAACTCCAGAAATTAATAAGGTCAAACTCTGAATTAAATCCGTATGGGACCTGGGTCTTAAGTTTAAACATCCAATAGACTTCTTGTCTTCCCAAAATTTTGGACCTATCACCTCCTCTCACTGGGGTCTTAATAGCCTCAATTATATTCCAGCTGAAAGATCTTACTGATTGATCGTGTACTTCTATAAAGTGTCTACTTAATTCAGAACAGGGGACTTTATTTCTAATGTCCCCTAAATGTTCTCTGATACGTGTTCTCACATCACGAGTTGTGAGTCCCACGTATTGACCCCTACATGATTTACATTCTGCAAGATATACAACATAAGAGGAGCTGCAGTTCAAGCAGCCCTGTATTTTAAAAGATTCTCCCGTCACATAAGATGTAAATGTGTCTGTTACATTATGGTAATCACATGCTTTACAGCGGTTACTACCGCATTTAAAGCTTCCATTATGCTGTAACCATGAACTAGAGTTAGTATGTGTTTGTGTATTCTTTAGCATACTAGGAGAGAGAGTATTGGCTAAGGTATTATTTTTGGTATAGACAAATCTACAACCATCACCAATAACTCCTTTTAGTGTTTCGTCTCCATAAAGGATTGGAAGATACTTGTTAACAATGCCACAAATGTCATTGTACTGGTTAGAATATTTGGTGATGAATGTAGGTCTATTATCATTTTTTCTTTCTTTCTTACTTTGTAATAGATCTTCTCTTTTATATCCATCAACTTCTTTCTTAATCTTAAGAACTTCCATTTTATGATAGCCTCTATTAATAAGGCGATCAGCCAATTCATTACTTTCCTTGATGTAATCAGTATTTTTAGAACAATTACGTTTTACCCGCATCATTTGTCCTTTAATGATGCCTTTAAAGACATGTTTAGGGTGACTACTGGTTGCATAGAGTAATGCATTACCAGCAATCGGTTTACGGTATAAAGTGGTATTTACACATTTGTGATGAAGTTCACCGAGGAGTGTAACATCCAAAAAATTAATTTTGGTTTTATTCCACTCCTTTGTGAAAGATAGCCCCATCTGGTTGCTATTAAGGTAATTCAAAAATTCATTTGCTTTGTTTTCATCAGCTTCCCATATTAAGACCAGATCGTCTATAAATCTCTTGTAATAAATTAAATACTCACGAAAAGGATTATTATCACAGTATATATATGTTTCTTCCAGCCAACCCATAACTAGGTTTGCGTATGAGGGCGCAAATTTCGCCCCCATCGCAGTCCCCTGTTTTTGGATATAATGATCATTTTCAAATGTGAAACTATTATGTTCCAATAAGAATTCTATAACCTTGAGTATATATTTCTTAAAGGTATTGTCAAATTTAGTGTCTTTGTCTAGATAATATTCAATGGCTTGTAAACCAGTAGAATGAGGAATCGATGAATAAAGCGATACAGCATCTATTGTAAGCCAGCTGTAGCTTTCTTTCCAATCGCAATCATTAAAGATATTAATAATGTGCATAGTGTCTCTGACATAACTAGTCAGTGAAAGGACAAACGGCTGTAGTATATCATCAACCCATTCTGACACATGCTCCAATAGGGAGCCATTGCCGGAAACGATAGGTCTACCTTTGATATTGTCTAGGCCTTTATGTGTCTTGGGTAGATGATAAAACACAGCCGTTCTGGGAAACTCAACATACAGATAATCAAATGTAGGTGCATCAATAAATCCATTTCTTTTGCCTTCATTAAGAAGTTTAAATAATTGCTTTTGAAAATCAATACGAGGATTATAGCTGACCTTTTTATATACATTGGGGTCTTCTAATTGCCTTTTGGCCTCCGCCACATACCAAGATCTATCACAAACTACTACACTGCTGCCTTTATCAGCTCGCTTGATGATAATGCTTTCATTTCTTTCAAGAGACATAAGAGCATTTCTCTCTTTTTTAGTTAAATTGTTTTGTTTTCTGCCCCTAGTTTTGTTGGTGTTTAGGTGAGTTAAGTCCTCTACTACTCTTTTTTGAAAGAGCTCTAGTTGTTTACCTCTGGATTGTAATGGATAAAAATTTGATTTACACTTAAAGCCTATATGTTTATCTTTAAGCTGTTCACTTTCAGGGGGATTGGAATCCTCATTTAGAAGTTGTTCAAGGTCCCTGCGAGTGCAGAGATCTTGAAAATTGAGATCATTAATTTTCCAACTACCCGTGGTGAGTTCCTGTTCTCTCTCTGCTGGTATGTCAGTTTGTTGTTTAAAAAAATGCTTCTTAAGGGTTAGGGACCTAACAAATTTGTTGATATCCAAAATAGTTTGAAATAGAACAAAATCTTTAGAAGGGCAAAAATTTAACCCATAACTTAAAACTTTACGTTCGGTCTCGTTCAAACTATAAGAGGATATATTAATCACTGTATTTAAACATATTTCCGATTGTTTTTGCCTTCTCTCCGTGGATACCTTACTTGTTTCTTTTCTGTCCCTTTCTGTTCCTTTAAAATTGTCTGCTGTCCCCCTCCTTTTGAGGCATCCTGTCCTTCCTGAAAAACCTCCATGTTATCTTTTGTTTTAGGTTTAGCTCCTAATCCTGAAACACTAGGTTGTATATTTATTGTCTGGATATTTAAATTTTCATGAGTACCTTCGTTTGGGTTAGTTATGGATTCAGTAGATCTAGTATCCCAGTCAGAAGCTGAGCTTCCTTCTGAGGCAGAAAAATCTGTCCCTGAAGCAGAGCTTTCCTCATCTGTAAACTCCTGTCTATCTGCAGCAAAGCTTACCTTTTTTCTATTGCGTCTATTTTTCTTATGTAAAGATTTACCTGAAAAATTGGTATCATTTATTACTTGACTAGTACTTTTTTCTTGTATTTGATTGGAACTTTTGGGGTTAAAGTGTACTGCTCTTCTAAACTTCCTACGCCAGACATATACTGTCTTATTTGCGTAGTCTTTACTATCTCTCTGATACTTAGAAAATTTAGTATTCATAATGCTTTGCTTAGTGGCTTCAATAGTCTCATGGAGCATGGTATCAAACTTTTCATATCTTGTATCTTCTTTATATTTACACATTTCTGCTTGTAATGCACAAATGTCATCTTTATATTTTTGGATTAACTGTGTTTTATGTTTAATTAATAGTCCCATGAGTCTAATAGAACACTCCGTCAAGATGTCATTCCATTCAGTGATAAAGTCCTTATCATCAGTATCAAAGGTAGGAAATTTCTGTAATCTTAGTCCCCGTGGTATTATGCCTTTATTAATGTATCTGGTGAAAGTCCAATTATCCATGCGAAGTCTAAGTTCTTTTAATTTATAGTCCTCCAGCATTGCAAACAAATCACCAAGTTTTGCATTTTTGATACATACTTTAGATAAGTCTTCTAGTTCACAATCATCCAAGTCCCAATCATCATCTGTACATAGCGAATAAAACTGCTTATCCGTTATTAACTCCATTCCAGAGTAGTTCAAAAAAAATGCCTGCTATAGATTTTTTAGTTGTATATTGATTGAAAAAAAGCCTTTAACACTGTGTGTTTATTAGTGGTAGAGCTTAAATGAATAAATAATTATATTCCAAAAAGCCAAAGATATGTTCCATTCACAAACAGAGTGAGTGAGGAATAATAAATGTGAGAAATGAGCAGTATCACACTGTGTATATGGAACATAAATATAAGAGCCAAATACAGTCAATGACCAATGTGGACAATAAGGAAAGTAAGTGGTCACTCAGTATACTTGACACGGCGGTCACAGAAAATCATAAATATGATAAATTAGACTGTCACGTCTCGGGCTTCACCCGTACTTACGCGGAGTAGTATCGGCCCTTATCCTGATGCTCCTGTCAGTGCAGGCCTGAGACTCCTATGTCCTCTCCAGGTGGGCGAAGAAACCTGAATCCGGGTAGAGGGACAGCCACGCAATTAAGAGCGACCGTCAAACTCACCTCTTCCTTGGTTCAACTACAGCGCGGGTACGGGACTTCTACCGGACGTGACCAGATGTGACGTCAGCTTCTCCGGTGTTTCCTTTAAATAATCCTCCACAGCAAGCGGCTCCAAGGCACAGTGTAAAGCTCTACCTTAACTCTGGGACCAGTAGCGTCGGGCTCCTCACAGCCCTTAGTAATGAAATAGAAAAAATATAGTGGCAAGAGTCCCAAGAGATGGATAAAAAAACAGGCTTTATTAAATCAAATTAAAAAACAAAAAACAGCGAAAAAGTGTCTAAAAGACTTAAGAGAAGAATGAGTAGATCAGTCTTACGCGTTTCGGCTAGCTGTTGCCGTAATCATAGACTGTAGCAAACAAACATTCTGAAGTCTATATATTCAAGTGCAATCAATTGCTTAATTAATTAAACTAATTCAGCTGTATTCTAGCAAGCAGAGAACAACAATGTTATAGGTGAAACAGAAAGCATTGATACTAACAGCTACATGTAGCCATTATCAGTAATCTATTACAAAGGCATGTTGTGCAGACAGACAAAATTTAGAGGAACATAAAAAATTATTAAATACAATGGTTGTTTTGATATACATATATATAAAGCTCTTATTTTAGAGAGTGATATACAAAATTTACAATAAACCATTTTATATAAAATTTAAATCAACCTCTATATACATATAGGGATATATTTTAATCTTATGGACCAGATTTGAACCTGCAACCAGTGTGTTCAGGGGCAGTTGACTTAACCACTAGGCCATAGCAGCCCAACTATATAACTTGAATTGAGAGCAAGGGCTTAAAGGAGACAATTAGAGTGGTTTTGATGTTTCTTGGACAAACTTGACATTTTGTTAGATTTAGTTTAGGAAATACTATAATATTAAGCAATATTATATCATTTAGTATAGGTTACAGTGAAACAACAGTAGAGTTATAATCAGAGAAAACAAAAATAAACAATTCCTGAGTAATAATACAGACTATAAATAAACTGTATAAAATAACTTACATAGGAAATATATATAACCACAATGAACAAGAGAAATATTTTTCTCATAGACTAGACTTCATGTGTATAGATAAACACATTTATATATATATACATATGTCTTATATTTAACTCCAGAAATTAGTTTGTCCAAGAAACATCAAAACCACTCTAATTGTCTCCTTTAAGCCCTTGCTCTCAATTCAAGTTATATAGTTGGGCTGCTATGGCCTAGTGGTTAAGTCAACTGCCCCTGAACACACTGGTTGCAGGTTCAAATCTGGTCCATAAGATAAAAAAATATATCCCTATATGTATATAGAGGTTGATTTAAATTTTATATAAAATGGTTTATTGTAAATTTTGTATATCACTCTCTAAAATAAGAGCTTTATATATATGTATATCAAAACAACCATTGTATTTAATAATTTTTTATGTTCCTCTAAATTTTGTCTGTCTGCACAACATGCCTTTGTAATAGATTACTGATAATGGCTACATGTAGCTGTTAGTATCAATGCTTTCTGTTTCACCTATAACATTGTTGTTCTCTGCTTGCTAGAATACAGCTGAATTAGTTTAATTAATTAAGCAATTGATTGCACTTGAATATATAGACTTCAGAATGTTTGTTTGCTACAGTCTATGATTACGGCAACAGCTAGCCGAAACGCGTAAGACTGATCTACTCATTCTTCTCTTAAGTCTTTTAGACACTTTTTCGCTGTTTTTTGTTTTTTAATTTGATTTAATAAAGCCTGTTTTTTTATCCATCTCTTGGGACTCTTGCCACTATATTTTTTCTATTTCATTACTAAGGGCTGTGAGGAGCCCGACGCTACTGGTCCCAGAGTTAAGGTAGAGCTTTACACTGTGCCTTGGAGCCGCTTGCTGTGGAGGATTATTTAAAGGAAACACCGGAGAAGCTGACGTCACATCTGGTCACGTCCGGTAGAAGTCCCGTACCCGCGCTGTAGTTGAACCAAGGAAGAGGTGAGTTTGACGGTCGCTCTTAATTGCGTGGCTGTCCCTCTACCCGGATTCAGGTTTCTTCGCCCACCTGGAGAGGACATAGGAGTCTCAGGCCTGCACTGACAGGAGCATCAGGATAAGGGCCGATACTACTCCGCGTAAGTACGGGTGAAGCCCGAGACGTGACAGTCTAATTTATCATATTTATGATTTTCTGTGACCGCCGTGTCAAGTATACTGAGTGACCACTTACTTTCCTTATTGTCCACATTGGTCATTGACTGTATTTGGCTCTTATATTTATGTTCCATATACACAGTGTGATACTGCTCATTTCTCACATTTATTATTCCTCACTCACTCTGTTTGTGAATGGAACATATCTTTGGCTTTTTGGAATATAATTATTTATTCATTTAAGCTCTACCACTAATAAACACACAGTGTTAAAGGCTTTTTTTCAATCAATATACAACTAAAAAATCTATAGCAGGCATTTTTTTTGAACTACTCTGGAATGGAGTTAATAACGGATAAGCAGTTTTATTCGCTATGTACAGATGATGATTGGGACTTGGATGATTGTGAACTAGAAGACTTATCTAAAGTATGTATCAAAAATGCAAAACTTGGTGATTTGTTTGCAATGCTGGAGGACTATAAATTAAAAGAACTTAGACTTCGCATGGATAATTGGACTTTCACCAGATACATTAATAAAGGCATAATACCACGGGGACTAAGATTACAGAAATTTCCTACCTTTGATACTGATGATAAGGACTTTATCACTGAATGGAATGACATCTTGACGGAGTGTTCTATTAGACTCATGGGACTATTAATTAAACATAAAACACAGTTAATCCAAAAATATAAAGATGACATTTGTGCATTACAAGCAGAAATGTGTAAATATAAAGAAGATACAAGATATGAAAAGTTTGATACCATGCTCCATGAGACTATTGAAGCCACTAAGCAAAGCATTATGAATACTAAATTTTCTAAGTATCAGAGAGATAGTAAAGACTACGCAAATAAGACAGTATATGTCTGGCGTAGGAAGTTTAGAAGAGCAGTACACTTTAACCCCAAAAGTTCCAATCAAATACAAGAAAAAAGTACTAGTCAAGTAATAAATGATACCAATTTTTCAGGTAAATCTTTACATAAGAAAAATAGACGCAATAGAAAAAAGGTAAGCTTTGCTGCAGATAGACAGGAGTTTACAGATGAGGAAAGCTCTGCTTCAGGGACAGATTTTTCTGCCTCAGAAGGAAGCTCAGCTTCTGACTGGGATACTAGATCTACTGAATCCATAACTAACCCAAACGAAGGTACTCATGAAAATTTAAATATCCAGACAATAAATATACAACCTAGTGTTTCAGGATTAGGAGCTAAACCTAAAACAAAAGATAACATGGAGGTTTTTCAGGAAGGACAGGATGCCTCAAAAGGAGGGGGACAGCAGACAATTTTAAAGGAACAGAAAGGGACAGAAAAGAAACAAGTAAGGTATCCACGGAGAGAAGGCAAAAACAATCGGAAATATGTTTAAATACAGTGATTAATATATCCTCTTATAGTTTGAACGAGACCGAACGTAAAGTTTTAAGTTATGGGTTAAATTTTTGCCCTTCTAAAGATTTTGTTCTATTTCAAACTATTTTGGATATCAACAAATTTGTTAGGTCCCTAACCCTTAAGAAGCATTTTTTTAAACAACAAACTGACATACCAGCAGAGAGAGAACAGGAACTCACCACGGGTAGTTGGAAAATTAATGATCTCAATTTTCAAGATCTCTGCACTCGCAGGGACCTTGAACAACTTCTAAATGAGGATTCCAATCCCCCTGAAAGTGAACAGCTTAAAGATAAACATATAGGCTTTAAGTGTAAATCAAATTTTTATCCATTACAATCCAGAGGTAAACAACTAGAGCTCTTTCAAAAAAGAGTAGTAGAGGACTTAACTCACCTAAACACCAACAAAACTAGGGGCAGAAAACAAAACAATTTAACTAAAAAAGAGAGAAATGCTCTTATGTCTCTTGAAAGAAATGAAAGCATTATCATCAAGCGAGCTGATAAAGGCAGCAGTGTAGTAGTTTGTGATAGATCTTGGTATGTGGCGGAGGCCAAAAGGCAATTAGAAGACCCCAATGTATATAAAAAGGTCAGCTATAATCCTCGTATTGATTTTCAAAAGCAATTATTTAAACTTCTTAATGAAGGCAAAAGAAATGGATTTATTGATGCACCTACATTTGATTATCTGTATGTTGAGTTTCCCAGAACGGCTGTGTTTTATCATCTACCCAAGACACATAAAGGCCTAGACAATATCAAAGGTAGACCTATCGTTTCCGGCAATGGCTCCCTATTGGAGCATGTGTCAGAATGGGTTGATGATATACTACAGCCGTTTGTCCTTTCACTGACTAGTTATGTCAGAGACACTATGCACATTATTAATATCTTTAATGATTGCGATTGGAAAGAAAGCTACAGCTGGCTTACAATAGATGCTGTATCGCTTTATTCATCGATTCCTCATTCTACTGGTTTACAAGCCATTGAATATTATCTAGACAAAGACACTAAATTTGACAATACCTTTAAGAAATATATACTCAAGGTTATAGAATTCTTATTGGAACATAATAGTTTCACATTTGAAAATGATCATTATATCCAAAAACAGGGGACTGCGATGGGGGCGAAATTTGCGCCCTCATACGCAAACCTAGTTATGGGTTGGCTGGAAGAAACATATATATACTGTGATAATAATCCTTTTCGTGAGTATTTAATTTATTACAAGAGATTTATAGACGATCTGGTCTTAATATGGGAAGCTGATGAAAACAAAGCAAATGAATTTTTGAATTACCTTAATAGCAACCAGATGGGGCTATCTTTCACAAAGGAGTGGAATAAAACCAAAATTAATTTTTTGGATGTTACACTCCTCGGTGAACTTCATCACAAATGTGTAAATACCACTTTATACCGTAAACCGATTGCTGGTAATGCATTACTCTATGCAACCAGTAGTCACCCTAAACATGTCTTTAAAGGCATCATTAAAGGACAAATGATGCGGGTAAAACGTAATTGTTCTAAAAATACTGATTACATCAAGGAAAGTAATGAATTGGCTGATCGCCTTATTAATAGAGGCTATCATAAAATGGAAGTTCTTAAGATTAAGAAAGAAGTTGATGGATATAAAAGAGAAGATCTATTACAAAGTAAGAAAGAAAGAAAAAATGATAATAGACCTACATTCATCACCAAATATTCTAACCAGTACAATGACATTTGTGGCATTGTTAACAAGTATCTTCCAATCCTTTATGGAGACGAAACACTAAAAGGAGTTATTGGTGATGGTTGTAGATTTGTCTATACCAAAAATAATACCTTAGCCAATACTCTCTCTCCTAGTATGCTAAAGAATACACAAACACATACTAACTCTAGTTCATGGTTACAGCATAATGGAAGCTTTAAATGCGGTAGTAACCGCTGTAAAGCATGTGATTACCATAATGTAACAGACACATTTACATCTTATGTGACGGGAGAATCTTTTAAAATACAGGGCTGCTTGAACTGCAGCTCCTCTTATGTTGTATATCTTGCAGAATGTAAATCATGTAGGGGTCAATACGTGGGACTCACAACTCGTGATGTGAGAACACGTATCAGAGAACATTTAGGGGACATTAGAAATAAAGTCCCCTGTTCTGAATTAAGTAGACACTTTATAGAAGTACACGATCAATCAGTAAGATCTTTCAGCTGGAATATAATTGAGGCTATTAAGACCCCAGTGAGAGGAGGTGATAGGTCCAAAATTTTGGGAAGACAAGAAGTCTATTGGATGTTTAAACTTAAGACCCAGGTCCCATACGGATTTAATTCAGAGTTTGACCTTATTAATTTCTGGAGTTAAATATAAGACATATGTATATATATATAAATGTGTTTATCTATACACATGAAGTCTAGTCTATGAGAAAAATATTTCTCTTGTTCATTGTGGTTATATATATTTCCTATGTAAGTTATTTTATACAGTTTATTTATAGTCTGTATTATTACTCAGGAATTGTTTATTTTTGTTTTCTCTGATTATAACTCTACTGTTGTTTCACTGTAACCTATACTAAATGATATAATATTGCTTAATATTATAGTATTTCCTAAACTAAATCTAACAAAATGTCAAGTTTGTCCAAGAAACATCAAAACCACTCTAATTGTCTCCTTTAAGCCCTTGCTCTCAATTCAAGTTATATAGTTGGGCTGCTATGGCCTAGTGGTTAAGTCAACTGCCCCTGAACACACTGGTTGCAGGTTCAAATCTGGTCCATAAGATTAAAATATATCCCTATATGTATATAGAGGTTGATTTAAATTTTATATAAAATGGTTTATTGTAAATTTTGTATATCACTCTCTAAAATAAGAGCTTTATATATATGTATATCAAAACAACCATTGTATTTAATAATTTTTTATGTTCCTCTAAATTTTGTCTGTCTGCACAACATGCCTTTGTAATAGATTACTGATAATGGCTACATGTAGCTGTTAGTATCAATGCTTTCTGTTTCACCTATAACATTGTTGTTCTCTGCTTGCTAGAATACAGCTGAATTAGTTTAATTAATTAAGCAATTGATTGCACTTGAATATATAGACTTCAGAATGTTTGTTTGCTACAGTCTATGATTACGGCAACAGCTAGCCGAAACGCGTAAGACTGATCTACTCATTCTTCTCTTAAGTCTTTTAGACACTTTTTCGCTGTTTTTTGTTTTTTAATTTGATTTAATAAAGCCTGTTTTTTTATCCATCTCTTGGGACTCTTGCCACTATATTTTTTCTGTATATAAATGCCTGTGTGTAATTGTGTGTATGTAAATGTATGGGTGTCATTGTGTGTGTGTACTTGTGTGTATGTAAATGTATGTGTATCATTGTGTGTGTGTACTTGTGTGTATGTAAATGTATGTGTATCATTGTGTGTGTGTACTTGTGCGTATGTAAATGTAAGTGTGTGTCATCGTGTGTGTGTGTGTGTACACTTGTGTATATATAAATGTATGTGTGTGTGCTTGTGTGTATGTATATGTGTGTCATAGTGTGTGTACTTGTGTGTATGTATATGCATGTGTGTGTCGTGTGTGTGTACTTGTGTGTATGTAAATGTATGTGTGTGTATTTGTGTGTATGTGTGTGTACTTGTATGTATGTAAATGTATGTGTGTGTATGTGTGTGAATGTGTGTGTACTTGTGTGTATGTATGCATGTGTGTGTCATTGTGTGTGTACTTGTGTGTATGTATATGTGTATGTGTCTATTTATGCCTGTATGTGTGTATGTATTTCTGTGTGTGTGTATGTTTCAGAGTGTATGTGTTTATGTATGTATATGTCTATTTGTGTGTATATGTGTGTATGTATGTATATTTATTTGTGTGTATGTACAGTGGGGCAAAAAAGTATTTAGTCAGCCACCAATTGTGCAAGTTCTCCCACTTAAGAAGATGAGAGAGGCCTGTAATTTTCATCATAGGTATACCTCAACTATGAGAGACAAAATGTGGAAACAAATCCAGACAATCACATTGTCTGATTTGGAAAGAATTTATTTGCAAATTATGGTAGAAAATAAGTATTTGGTCACCTACAAACAAGCAATATTTCTGGCTCTCACAGACCTGTATCTTCTTCTTTAAGAGGCTCCTCTGTCCTCCACTCATTACCTGTATTAATGGCACCTGTTTGAACTTGTTATCAGTATAAAATACACCTGTCCACAACCTCAAACAGTCACACTCCAAACTCCACTATTATGAAGACCAAAGAGCTGTCGAAGGACACCAGAAACAAAATTGTAGACCTGCACCAGGCTGGGAAGACTAAATCTGCAATAGGCAAGCAGCTTGGTGTGAAGAAATCAACTGTGGGAGCAATAATTAGAAAATGGAAGACATACAAGACCACTGATAATCTCCCTCGATCTGGGGCTCCACGCAAGATCTCACCCCGTGGGGTCAAAATGATCACAAGAATGGTGAGCAAACATCCCAGAACCACATGGGGGACCTAGTGAATGACCTGCAGAGAGCTGGGACCAATGTAACAAAGGCTACCATCAGTAACAAAATACTCAGATCCCGAAGTGCCAGACGTGTCCCCCTGCTTAAGCCAGTACATGTCCGGGCCTATCTGAAGTATGCTAGAGAGCATTTGGATGATCCAGAAGCGGATTGGGAGAATGTCATATGGTCAGATGAAACCAAAGTAGAACTGTTTGGTAGAAACACAACTTGTCGTGTTTGGAGGAGAGAGAATGCTGAGTTGCAACCAAAGAACACCATACCTACTGTAAAGCATGTGGGTGGCAATATCATGCTTAGGGGCTGTTTCTCTGCAAAGGGAACAGGATGACTGATCCATGTACATGAAAGAATGAAAGGGGCCATGTATCGTGAGATTTTGAGTGCAAACCTCCTTCCATCAGCAAGGGCATTGAAGATGAAACGTGGCTGGGTCTTTCAGCATGACAATGATCCCAAACAAACTGCCAGGGCAAAGAAGGAGTGGCTTCGTAAGAAGCATTTCAAGGTCCTGGAGTGGCCTAGCCAGTCTCCAGATCTCAACCCCATAGAAAACCTTTGGAGGGAGTTGAAAGTCCGTGTTGCCCAGCGACAGCCCCAAAACATCACTGCTCTAGAGGAGATCTGTATGCAGGAATGGGCCAACATACCAGCAAAAGTGTGTGACAACCTTGTGAAGACTTACAGAAAACGTTTGACCTCTGTCATTGCCAAAAAAGGATATATAACAAAGTATTGAGATGAACCTTTGATATTGACCAAATACTTATTTTCCACCATAATTTGCAAATAAATTATTTCCAAATCAGACAATGGGATTGTCTGGATTTGTTTCCCCATTTTGTCTCTCATAGTTGAGGTATACCTATGATGAAAATTACAGGCCTCTCTCATCTTCTTAAGTGGGAGAACTTGCACAATTGGTGGCTGACTAAATACTTTTTTCCCCCACTGTATATGTGGGTCTATTTGTGCATATATCTGTATATGTTTGTTTCTGTACCTGGGTATATTTGAGTATATGTGTGTCTCTATAAGTGTGTATGTGTGTATCTGTACGTGTGTGTATGTGACTTTATTTGTGTGTATATGTATTTTGTTAGTGTATGAGTATATGTATGTGTGTGCATGTTTTTATGTATTTATGTATGTGTGCCCGGGTGTATCTGTTGGCTGGTGTATATGTGTTTCATGTATGGGTGTGTGTGTTTTTTATGCATGTATGTGGGCTGGAGAGTATATGTGCATGTACAGTATGTATGTGCCTATGTGTATATATGTTTGCATGTGTATGTATAAATATATGTGTATGTTTTGTGTGTGTATGTATATGTGTATGTATGTGTGTATATATTTACTGTATGTGTGTCTATGTATGTATATGTGTATGTGTTTATGTGTTTATGTATATGTGTATGTATGTGTATGTGTGTGTATATATGTGTATGTGTTTGCATGTCTATGCATATGTGTATATATGTGTGTGTGTATTAATATGTTTATGTGTTTGCATGTCTATGGATATGTGTATATATGTGTATATATTTGTATGTATATATGTTTGCATGTATATGTGTATGTAAGTGTGTACATGTGTATGTGCATGTGTGTAAGTATGTGTGTATACGTGTTTGTGTGTTTATATGTGTATGTGTGTTTATGTGGCCGTATGTTTATGTGTGAATGTATGTGTATATGTGTTTATATGGTTGCATGTTTATGTGTGTAAATGTATGTATACTCCATAACACTTTTATGTGCTCAATTTTAAAAACAGCATTAATTTGTTTTTTTTTTTGTGTAATTTAGTGGGGTTTTTTTGTAATTTAGGTAATTGTATTTAATTTATTTAATTGTATTTAATTTAGGTAATTTAATTGTAGTGTAGTGTTAGGTGTTAGTGTAACTTGGGTTAGGTTTCATTTTACAGGTAAATTTGTATTTATTTTAGCTAGGTAGTTAGTAAATAGTTAATAACTATTTAGTAACTATTCTACCTAGTTAAAATAAATACAAA
Organism: Bombina bombina; assembly: GCF_027579735.1. Lineage (NCBI taxonomy): Eukaryota > Metazoa > Chordata > Amphibia > Anura > Bombinatoridae > Bombina > Bombina bombina. The sequence goes on along the minus strand of NC_069499.1, from coordinate 18,456,336 downwards.
CTTGCCTGTGAAATAAAAATAAACCCTGAGCTAGATACAATGTAACTATTAGTTATATTGTAGCTAGCTTAGGGTTTATTTTACAGGTAAGTATTTAGTTTTAAATAGGAATTATTTAGGTAATGATAGTAATTTTATTTAGATTTATTTTAACTATATTTAAGTTAGGGGGTGTTAGGGTTAGACTAAAAAAAAAAAGCTTGTAATACCGGCGTTATGGAAGTCCCATTGAAAATAGACTTTACGCAAATTGCGTAACTTGATTTGCGGTAAGGCAAAAAAAAGTGTGCGGAACAGCTGTACCTACAAGACTCGTAATCTAGCCGCAAGTTAGTTATTTGCTGTTTTTTTACACAATCTGTTTCTTTTTGTATTCACTTTGATTTAACTTACACTGCAGTCTCAGGACAATGTGGAACAGCACAATAAATAATCACTGTGTATTGGTTTTGTGAGTACATTAAGTAAACATCTTGAGACTGTTACATAAAATTGTATTTATATCAATTATGCACAGGACAATAACTTTGCAATATACTTTTAATTATTTATTTTACAAATTTTCTGTAAATTATGACCGAACATTGTGCGTTTTCCAGAACTCAAAATGCGCACGATAGTTTCACAAATCTAACCCTGCAACATATCTGTCCCTAACTAGCTTCAGCAGAGGTGGTAAGAAATGCAAACAAAACAAGTTTTACTAGTATTATGGCAGAGGCTAAAAAGTCCTGATTAGCTCATCAGAATAAGCAAGTGGTGAGTGAAGTTTTTTGCTATAGAAAACAATTGTAGCAAAAAAAGGTGTTAAATAAAAAAAAATCACACCTAGGGCTCCATTACATATGCAGAGTCACCCGCAAAATCCTCCGCCGCCGGATTTTACACGATTTTAGTATTACATATACGGCGTAGCATACAAGTTACGCACGTATATTTCACCCTTCAGACGTATTTTTTTTACCCATAGACTAACATAGAACAGCCGCACAATTTGGTATCCAATATACAGCGTAAGGACTTACGCACGCAGAATTCAGAAAATCTACTCCATTCTCATCTCGCCACAAATTACAGGCGCAGTAATCCTTGCACTGACTAAAAAAGCAGCATAACTCCCTGAAGGCCTAACAAACGCATGCACAATCACATACATATCAGCCGCAAATCTCAAACAGTTAAACCTAATTTATTATTCCTGCCCCTGCAAATGTGTCAAACCAATCACAAACAGCACAACCTCTCACCTGCAGCCTTAAAACACCTGGCAATGCACACCCTCATTAGCCACCATGTTTCCCCTGCTGTACCTACAATATCTAGAGAGACTGCATCGTGGGGCACAAGGGGTGCTGGAAGCCCTACAAGCCCCTGTTGTGGAGGATATACCTGCTGCTGCTGTGGAGGATATACCTGCTGCTGCTGTTGTGGAGGATATACCTGCTGCTGTTGTTGTGGAGGATATACCTGCTGCTGCTGCTGCTGTTGTGGAGGATATACCTGCTGCTGCTGTTGTGGAGGATATACCTGCTGCTGCTGCTGTGGAGGATATACCTGCTGCTGCTGTTGTGGAGGATATACCTGCTGCTGCTGTTGGGGAGGATATACCTGCTGCTGCTGTTGTGGAGGATATACCTGCTGCTGCTGCTGTGGAGGATATACCTGCTGCTGCTGTTGGGGAGGATATACCTGCTGCTGCTGTTGTGGAGGATATACCTGCTGCTGCTGTTGGGGAGGATATACCTGCTGCTGCTGTTGTGGAGGATATACCTGCTGCTGCTGTTGTGGAGGATATACCTGCTGCTGCTGCTGCTGCTGCTGCTGTTGTGGAGGATATACCTGCTGCTGCTGTTGTGGAGGATATACCTGCTGCTGCTGTTGTGGAGGATTTACCTGCTGCTGCTGCTGTGGAGGATATACCTGCTGCTGCTGCTGTGGAGGATATACCTGCTGCTGCTGCTGTGGAGGATATACCTGCTGCTGCTTTTGTGGAGGATATACCTGCTGCTGCTGTTGTGGAGGATATACCTGCTGCTGCTGTTGTGGAGGATATACCTGCTGCTGCTGCTGCTGCTGTGGAGGATATACCTGCTGCTGCTGTTGTGGAGGATATACCTGCTGCTGCTGTTGTGGAGGATATACCTGCTGCTGCTGTTGTTAAGGATATACCTGCTGCTGCTGTTGTGGAGGATATACCTGCTGCTGCTGTGGAGGATATACCTGCTGCTGCTGTTGTGGAGGATATACCTGCTGCTGCTGCTGTTGTGGAGGATATACCTGCTGCTGCTGTGGAGGATATACCTGCTGCTGCTGTTGTGGAGGATATACCTGCTGCTGCTGTTGTGAAGGATATACCTGCTGCTGCTGCTGCTGTGGAGGATATACCTGCTGCTGCTGTTGTGGAGGATATACCTGCTGCTGCTGTTGTGGAGGGTATACCTGCTGCTGCTGTTGTGGAGGATATACCTGCTGCTGCTGTGGAGGATATACCTGCTGCTGCTGTTGTGGAGGATATACCTGCTGCTGCTGTTGTGGAGGATATACCTGCTGCTGCTGTGGAGGATATACCTGCTGCTGCTGTTGTGGAGGATATACCTGCTGCTGCTGTTGTGGAGGATATACCTGCTGCTGCTGTTGTGGAGGATATACCTGCTGCTGCTGTTGTGAAGGATATACCTGCTGCTGCTGTGGAGGATATACCTGCTGCTGCTGTTGTGGAGGATATACCTGCTGCTGCTGTGGAGGATATACCTGCTGCTGCTGTTGTGGAGGATATACCTGCTGCTGCTGTTGTGGAGGATTTACCTGCTGCTGCTGCTGTGGAGGATATACCTGCTGCTGCTGTTGTGTAGGATATATCTGCTGCTGCTGTTGTGGAGGATATACCTGCTGCTGCTGCTGTGGAGGATATACCTGCTGCTGCTGTTGTGAAGGATATACCTGCTGCTGCTGTTGTGGAGGATATACCTGCTGCTGCTGCTGTGGAGGATATACCTGCTACTGCTGTTGTGGAGGATATACCTGCTGCTGCTGCTGCTGCTGTTGTGGAGGATATACCTGCTGCTGCTGTTGCGGAGGATATACCTGCTGCTGCTGTTGCGGAGCATATACCTGCTGCTGCTGTTGTGGAGGATATACCTGCTGCTGCTGTTGTGGAGGATATACCTGCTGCTGCTGTTGTGGAGGATATACCTGGTGCTGCTGCTGTTGTGGAGGATATACCTGCTGCTGCTGTTGTGGAGTATATACCTGCTGCTGCTGTTGTGGAGGATATACCTGCTGCTGCTGTTGTGGAGGATATACCTGTTGCTGATATAGTTGCTGCTGAGGTCCCTGGTCATGGTACTATAGCCGTCTCTGCTCCTGCTGCTTCCCCTGCTCCTCTTGCTGCTGTCCCTGTTCCTGGTGCTGCCCCTGCTGCTGTTGTTGCTGCAGCTGGTCATAGGCCAGCAGGGCCTATAAGACGTCGACATCAGCAAAGGGGAAGAGCAAGGGCACCAAGGATACACAGGGTTAGGGTCACCCTGTTTGGAATGACAGAAGAGGAGGTCAGGGAAAAGTATTGTTTGACTTCTGCAAGCCTCATTGACCTATATGAGGTCTTGAAGGATGATATTGACCCTCAAGCGAATAGGAACCAAGCTCTGACTGGTATGCAGAAGCTGTTGTGTGTTGTACACTTCCTGGCATCTGGCTCATTCCAGTCAACAGAGGGGCTTGCGTCTGGCCTAGCGCAGTCCACCTTCTCCAGGCTCCTAGGGGAGGTTTTGATTGCTCTAGATAACCAGATACAGCAATACATTCATTTCCCCCGTACCCCCCAGGAATGGAACAGTCTTAAACAAGGCTTCTATCGACTGCGTATTCCCAATGTCATGGGGGCAATTAATTGCACACATGTGCGTATCGTGGCTCCACATGAGGAGCCATTCCTCTATATTAAGAGGAAAGGGTTTTACTCCTTGAATTGCCAGATGGTCTGTGATACCACTTTGAAATTCATACATGTGTATGCAGGCTTTCCAGGTAGTGCACATGATTCCTACATCCTGCACCAGACCTCCTTATTCCAGCTTTTTGATTCTGGAACACTCTCGGGAGCTTGGATGCTTGGTGAGTATGCACTACCTTTATTCTGTCTGTATTTTTCTACTAAAGGGACACTAAACACAAAATATTTATGTCATGTTTCAGATAGAGAATACAATGTTAAACAACAATTTATTTCTATTATCTAATTTTATTCATTCTGTAGATATCCTTTGTTGAAGAAATAGCAATGCACATAGATAAGCCAATCACATGAGGCATCTATGTGAAGCCACCAATCAGCAGCTACTGAGCATATCTCAATATGTCAGCAAATTATATAAAGAGAATGGAGCAAATTACATCATAGAAGTAAATTATAAAGTTGTATAAAATTGCAGGTTCTTTCTAACTCATGAAAGAAGAAATGTGTTTCATGTCCCTTTAAAGGGACAGTATACTATAAATATTTTTTTACTTAAAAGGACATTTTCTTAAAATGGCATGTTCCATCTGAATCATGAAAATAGAATTTTGTCTAGAGTAATCATGGCATAAAAGTATATTGCTTACAATGCACCAATGTAATGTATTTGAAAAATATATCTTTTAAATTAAATCCATGTTATGTCCCTTTAAGCACATGATGAACCTGTAGTAATCAGAATACATATGTTACATGAGAGGTGATGCAGGGTATGGCTGCAGACCATGGCTGTTAACCCCCTTGGCCCACCCCCTTACAGAGCCACAACTCAGGTACCAGGAGGCCCACATACGTACCCAAAATGTAATAGAAAGGAGCTTCGGCCTACTAAAAACCAGATTCAGGTGTCTAGATTTGACAGGCGGAGCTTTACAGTATAACCCCAACAAAGTGTGGTCCATTGACAATACATGTTGTATTCTACATAACATTGCTGTGGACACACATATATTGGGGGATATAGAACCAGACCAAGATTGGCAGCTGGTTCCTGTACCTGAGGATGTGGACAGCAGGCCACTGAGGGGGAATAAAGTGAGGGACTTTGTCATCTGTGAATACTTCACCTGTAAGTTACTTGTTCATAAGTACAGTAAACCGTAACATTGGTGGTGCTTGAGTAGTTTCTGCTATATTTTCATCTGCAGATGGTGGAGCTCGCCCTAGTGATGGGGATGGTGGAGCTCGCCCAAGTGATGAGGATGGTGGAACTCGCCCAAGTGATGAGGATGGTGGAGCTTGCCCAAGTGATGAGGATGGTGGAGATCTTATGGTTGATTGATAGTCCAACTGATGACCAGTGTGTGACCAATTGGCACTTCTTGTGACATAGCCTGTGGGTAAAAGCCATGACTGCCATGAGATTGTGTTGGGGGGTAAATACATGGACCCTTTGTGGCTGTCTTGGCTCCCCCTCAAAGCCAAAAGAAGAATATTCCTCTGGCCAGGAATCTTGCCAGAGGTCATATGGCAATGGTGGTGGCATCACTCCTGTGTCCTCAACTGAAGCCATACAACCATGCTCATGCCTGGGAGCATACTGTTTGTGTGGTTGCCTGAAGACTGGTGGTGGTGGGTGCATGGCTGTTTGTATCCTCGTGACAGGAGGTTCTGTGGAGAAGTCAAATGATGAGAGGGATTAGTACAGTCAGATATATGTCCATGTGGGCATACAATGTACATTGATACATGCTAGGGCCTATACTGATTCTCATGTCAAACTCTATAACATGCATGTGCACATTGTGATTTGTTCTATGAGGGATTTGAATATGTGCAGTATACAGGTATGTGTTTCATACAATAGTTATGTGTACATGTCAATGATAGAAAAAAATGTGTTCTTTAAGTGACACTATGGTAACACAATTTACTTTAGCCTGATGTAGGCACAGAACCTGCTTTATTGAGCTAAAAGTATTGTGATGGCTATAGTGTCCATTTACTGAAATGTGGCTTGTGGCCTGTGTTACTCTGAGACATGTTAGTATTGCACTATTCAACCTCATATCATGAATTGCATTGTGTTAAGTAGCAGGTGTGTGTGTGATGTTACTCACCAGCATGATGTGCTGTGGTTGCAGCCCCTGAGTCACGAGCCCCTGGAAGTCCACGGAATGCTGTGATATTCAAGGACCTGCGTATAATCTCCTGCCAGGTGTTATACTCTATATACAGGGATGGACCACTCCTCTGTTTGCGCCTCTCTCTCTACTCTAATTCTCCACTCCAGTGTAGTGTGCTGTAGCTCAACGAACCATACACACACACTGAAGAAAATGGCGGCTGCGCATGGGTTTATATATCAATTTTGGATAGCGTAATTACGTGTCACCTTTTTATTTGAAATTGTGGTTCATTTTTACGAGTGTTAGCCTAATTTGCATAAAACTACTCTTTATTGACACTTTCCATGGACAAAATACTGGCGTAAGTTACTTACGACGACTGAAATGTGTATTTGCGCACATTTCAGAAGATCACCAGTTTGTCCTACTTACGCCAGTTTAGCATCTAACAGCGCAGTATATGTAATACCCCGATGTGCAAGGTGAAATTACGGGCGGCGCAGGTTTCCACGCTTGCGCCGAAGCCTGCGCCGTATATTGAATCGAGCACCTGCTATGTTCATTTATTGCATGACTGCAAAAATCATTTACTCTTCCTTTTTGTTGGACAGCATGTGTGTGAGATACGGTTACAAAACCCAAAAATGTTCTTTTGTGATTCAGACAGAGAATTCAATGTTTAAAAAGATTCCAATTCACTTCCATTAATAAAATTAGCTTTGCTCCCATGGTATTATCTGTTAAATAGATACCTAGGTAGCATCTGGAACACTATCTGGCAGGAAATAATCCTGCCATCTAGTGCTCTTGCAGAACTTCTGCCATATAGTGCCCCAGACAGGTGCACTCTCCTAAGCTTATATCCCTGCTTTTTAACAAAGGATACCAAAAGAACAAAGAAAATGTGATAATAGAAATATATTAGAATGTTGTTTATAATGACATGCTCTATCTGAATGGTGAAAGAAAAATGTCATGTCCCTTTAAGGTATTACTATAAGGAACTAAATGTCCTGCGAATTGGCCCCTCAGTCTCCAGCCGTAAAAATAACCAGAAGCCACAAATGACAAAGTGACCATAAGTAGACACAGAGAAAAAGTGGTCAGGTCATGTATGTGATTTATTTAATGTGACAGTTGGACTCTTCCACCTGCAGGGGGGGGGGGGGGACATGACATAGTGACCATAAGAAGACACAGAGAACAAGTGGTCAGGTGTATGTGATTTATTTAATGTGACAGTGGGACTCTTCCACCTGCAGGGGGGGAGGGGGGGACATGACATAGTGACCATAAGAAGACACAGAGAACAAGTGGTCAGGTGTATGTGATTTATTTAATGTGACAGTTGGACTCTTCCACCTGCAGGGGGGTACATGACATAGTGACCATAAGAAGACACAGAGAACAAGTGGTCAGGTGTATGTGATTTATTTAATGTGACAGTGGGACTCTTCCACCTGCAGGGGGGTACATGACATAGTGACCATAAGAAGACACAGAGAACAAGTGGTCAGGTGTATGTGATTTATTTAATGTGACAGTTGGACTCTTCCACCTGCAGGGGGGGGGGGGGCATGACATAGTGACGATAAGGAGACACAGAAAACAAGTGGTCAGGTGTATGGGATTTATTTAATGTGACATTTAGACTCTTCCACCTGCAGGGGGTACATGAAATAGCAGAGTCCCTCACTATGAGCTACAAACTGTAGCTCCTCACAGACCTTAGCAAATAGAGATTTACAGTGTGTGCTTTACGTTCATGTCTTTTTGAGATTGTTTAACTGTGGGAAAGAAACAGAATGTTTTACCTTTGATGTCTGCGATTCCAGCACATGAATCGTTTGGCACCAAATGTTTAGTTCCTTGGTGGAACTGATTTTGACTTACTTTACTGTTATTTAACCTCGTAGGTGCCAGAGATGGCTGCAACATATTACAAAGCAATGTTGTAGCACTGATTGGCCTCTAAGTGGTTAAAGTTATCTTTGTTCAGACAGGTGGGCAGAATCTGATCTAACAATAGGCACAGACTTTTTTTTTTTTTTTAAACCCAAAAAAATCCTATCTGGAGCCAGTCAGTTTTGTACATGCCAGCTGCTTGCGTCTATTTGGTAACCATCCAGACTCTGATCAAAAAGATTGTGAATGAGTCAGATGGTTTGTAAGATATCCTTGTATTATTACATTAATGAAGAGCACCAGATTTTTACATCAACAGATTTATTCAAAAATAAATAATGACATCACATTCACAGATAAAAAAAATAACACTGCAGATCATTGATTTTAACAGTCACTTTTTAGAGATCAAATTCCCTTTGTTTCATTTACTGGTACCAAAACATTTTTATAGTAATGGTGCATAATATTTTCAAAATATTAATTCTTTTTTTTTAATATTGACTCTTTTTTTGGCAAAATGTAACCTTTATTATTTTTTTTTGTGATTATCATTATTTTAATTCTTTTTAAGGGTAAGAAGGATTTAATGTTACATATGTTGCCATACTCTATGGTGTGTTACAACCTTGGAATATTCCATGACAGAGCCTGACCCTCGCGCTTGCTTTGATGTGGTGGAGGTGAGAGCTGGGAATATGGATAGCAGCTGCAAGGAGATTTAAAGAGCAGAGGACCTTGGGATGTTAACTGTTAAATTGCCAGTTCCTTGAGGGGTTTTTAAATTACCACATGCAAAAAAAAGAATCCAGGGTTACACTTGCTGAGAAATAGGATATTTTAATCTTGAAATCAGGTGACTGCACACGTTTTATTGTTTTATGGAATGAACAAAGACAGCAATAAGAATTCCAAAATTATTCTGCAGCTCAATATATTTAACCCACTTATTGCTGAATAGCAGCAGAGATTTCATGGCACACGGATATACTAATATAACGACCATCATTTTACAGTAGGTTTTAAATATTACAAATTGTTTCTGCAAGAAAACGTTATCCATAAATATTTGTTTCCATTCTAATACTCTCACTAAAGGGCTTAATACACTCATATTCCTAAAGTAGTAATAAATACATTAATATTATCTATGATAACATTATGGCCTATATCACAAGCGCAAAAATATTAGCACTATTGTGCGTTAACATCTCAAGTTGGATATCGCTCGAGCGCATAACCGATGGTGCGCTAAGCCCACGGTGTGCCAAGTCGACGCACGAGGAGCTCTTGCAGGAATTTCTGTGCTGTACTATTAATAATAATATTTTACTTAAGGTCTTAAAGGGACATTATACACTAGATTTATCTTTGCATACATGTTTTTTAGATGATCCATTTATATAGCCCACCTGGGAGTGTTTTTGTAACAATCTATAGTTTTGTTTATTTTTTAAGAACATTGTGCTGATTCTCAGACTCCTAACCAAGCCGCACAGTGTCAGATGTGCTGGCTTCTGATTATGTTATCTATCTTTTCATATGCAGGGAAGGGGGAGATAGGGAGTCTCTGCTCTGATTCTATTTCCAGCCCCTTTCAGTGGGTGTCCCAGAATAACCTCTTCAACAGAGCTAAACTGGAAGCTTCTAAGTAAGAGTTTAAAAGGTTTTATACTGGATCTTTAGATCAGTATCTGTGCATATTATCTTTATAGTAGTGTCTATTACATACAGTAATGTGAAAATTGGTGTATACTGTCCCTTTAAAAAACTGCTATATTTTACAGTGGTATTTTAGATTTTCCATGAGCTCAGCACTTAACTCACCACTTGTAATATGAGCTAAATGAAAGTGTTAATAGCGCTCCCTGCACAATACATTAATGCACACGTTTCAGCTGTGTTAACGTGCTTTGGTTAAAATATTTAAAGGGACATAAAACCTAATTTCTTTCTTTCATGATTCAGATAGAGAATGCAGTTTCCAATTTACTTTTGCTTTCAAATTATTTTCGTTCTCATGTTATTCTTGCTGAAGAGATATCTACAGCGTGCACATGTCTGTGGCACTACATAACAGGAAATAGTGCTGCCATCTACTGTCTGTGGCTCTACATGACAGGAAATAGTGCTGTCATCTACTGTCTGTGGCTCCACATGACAGGAAATAGTGCTGCCATCTAGGGTCTGTAGTTCTACATGACAGGAAATAGTGCTGCCATCTAGTGTCTGTGGCGCTACATGACAGGAAATAGTGCTGCCAAATACTGTCTGTGGCTCTACATGACAGGAAATAGTGCTGCCATCTAGTGTCTGTGGCGCTACATGACAGGAAAAAGTGCTGCCATCTAGTGTCTGTGGCGCTACATGACAGGAAATAGTGCTGCCATCTAGTGTCTGTGGCGCTACATGACAGGAAATAGTGCTGCCATCTAGTGTCTGTGGCGCTACATGACAGGAAATAGTGCTGACATCTACTGTCTGTGGCGCTACATGACAGGAAATAGTGCTGCCATCTACTGTCTGTGGCTCTACATGACAGGAAATAGTGCTGCCATCTAGGGTCTGTGGCGCTACATGACAGGAAATAGTGCTGCCATCTACTGTCTGTGGTGCTACATGACAGGAAATAGTGCTGCCATCTAGTGTCTGTAGTACTACATGACAGGAAATAGTGCTGCCATCTACTGTCTGTGGTACTACATGACAGGAAATAGTGCTGCCATCTAGTGTCTGTGGAGCTACATGACAGGAAATAGTGCTGCCATCTACTGTCTGTGGCTCTACATGACAGGAAATAGTGCTGCCATCTAGGGTCTGTGGCGCTACATGACAGGAAATAGTACTGCCATCTAGTGTCTGTGGTTCTACATGACAGGAAATAGTGCTGCCATCTAGGGTCTGTAGTGCTACATGACAGGAAATAGTGCTGCCATCTAGTGTCTGTGGTGCTACATGACAGGAAATAGTGCTGCCATCTAGTGTCTGTGGTGCTACATGACAGGAAATAGTGCTGCCATCTAGGGTCTGTGGCGCTACATGACAGGAAATAGTGCTGCCATCTACTGTCTGTGGTGCTACATGACAGGAAATAGTGCTGCCATCAAGTGTCTGTGGTGTTACATGACAGGAAATAGTGCTGCCATCTAGGGTCTGTGGCACTACATGACAGGAAATAGTGCTGCTATCTACTGTCTGTGGTGCTACATGACAGGAAATAGTGCTTCCATCTAGTGTCTGTAGTACTACATGACAGGAAATAGTGCTGCCATCTAGTGTCTGTAGTACTTCATGACAGGAAATAGTGCTGCCATCTACTGTCTGTGGTGCTACATGACAGGAAATAGTGCTGCCATCTAGTGTCTGTAGTACAACATGACAGGAAATAGTGCTGCCATCTACTGTCCGTGGCTCTACATGACAGAAAATAGTGCTGCCATCTACTGTCTGTGGTGCTAAATGACAGGAAATAGTGCTGCCATCTAGTGTCTGTGGCGCTACATGACAGGAAATATTGCTGCCATCTAGTGTCTGTAGTACTACATGACAGGAAATAGTGCTGCCATCTAGTGTCTGTAGTACTACATGACAGGAAATAGTGCTGCCATCTAGTGTCTGTAGAACTACATGACAGGAAATAGTGCTGCCATCTACTGTCTGTAGTACAACATGACAGGAAATAGTGCTGCCATCTAGTGTCTGTAGTACTACATGACAGGAAAAAGTGCTGCCATCTAGTGTCTGTAGTTCTAGATGACAGGAAATAGTGCTGCCATCTAGTGTCTGTAGTACTACATGAGAGGAAATAGTGCTGCCATCTAGTGTCTGTAGTACTACATGACAGGAAATAGTGCTGCCATCTAGTGTCTGTAGTACAAAATGACAGGAAATAGTGCTGCCATCTAGTGTCTGTAGAACTACATGACAGGAAATAGTGCTGCCATCTAGTGTCTGTAGTACTACATCACAGGAAATAGTGCTGCCATATAGTATTTGTAGTACTACATGACAGGAAATAGTGCTGCTATCTAGTGTCTGTAGTTCTACATGACAGGAAATAGTGCTGCCATCTACTGTCTGTAGTTCTACATGACAGGGAATAGTGCTGCTATCTAGTGTCTGTAGTTCTACATGACAGGGAATAGTGCTGCCATCTAGTGTCTGTAGTACTACATGACAGGAAATAGTGCTGCCATCTAGTGTCTGTAGTACTACATGACAGGAAATAGTGCTGCCATCTACTGTCTGTGGTACTACATGACAGGAAATAGTGCTGCCATCTAGTGTCTGTGGCGCTACATGACAGGAAATAGTGCTGCCATCTACTGTCTGTGGCTCTACATGACAGGAAATAGTGCTGCCATCTAGGGTCTGTGGCGCTACATGACAGGAAATAGTACTGCCATCTAGTGTCTGTGGTTCTACATGACAGGAAATAGTGCTGCCATCTAGGGTCTGTGGTGCTACATGACAGGAAATAGTGCTGCCATCTAGTGTCTGTGGTGCTACATGACAGGAAATAGTGCTGCCATCTAGTGTCTGTGGTGCTACATGACAGGAAATAGTGCTGCCATCTAGGGTCTGTGGCGCTACATGACAGGAAATAGTGCTGCCATCTACTGTCTGTGGTGCTACATGACAGGAAATAGTGCTGCCATCAAGTGTCTGTGGTGTTACATGACAGGAAATAGTGCTGCCATCTAGGGTCTGTGGCGCTACATGACAGGAAATAGTGCTGCCATCTAGTGTCTGTGGTGCTACATGACAGGAAATAGTGCTTCCATCTAGTGTCTGTAGTACTACATGACAGGAAATAGTGCTGCCATCTAGTGTCTGTAGTACTTCATGACAGGAAATAGTGCTGCCATCTACTGTCTGTGGTGCTACATGACAGGAAATAGTGCTGCCATCTAGTGTCTGTAGTACAGCATGACAGGAAATAGTGCTGCCATCTACTGTCCGTGGCTCTACATGACAGAAAATAGTGCTGCCATCTACTGTCTGTGGTGCTAAATGACAGGAAATAGTGCTGCCATCTAGTGTCTGTGGCGCTACATGACAGGAAATAGTGCTGCCATCTAGTGTCTGTAGTACTACATGACAGGAAATAGTGCTGCCATCTAGTGTCTGTAGTACTACATGACAGGAAAAAGTGCTGCCATCTAGTGTCTGTAGTTCTACATGACAGGAAATAGTGCTGCCATCTAGTGTCTGTAGTACTACATGAGAGGAAATAGTGCTGCCATCTAGTGTCTGTAGTACTACATGACAGGAAATAGTGCTGCCATCTAGTGTCTGTAGTACAAAATGACAGGAAATAGTGCTGCCATCTAGTGTCTGTAGAACTACATGACAGGAAATAGTGCTGCCATCTAGTGTCTGTAGTACTACATCACAGGAAATAGTGCTGCCATATAGTATTTGTAGTACTACATGACAGGAAATAGTGCTGCTATCTAGTGTCTGTAGTTCTACATGACAGGAAATAGTGCTGCCATCTACTGTCTGTAGTTCTACATGACAGGGAATAGTGCTGCTATCTAGTGTCTGTAGTTCTACATGACAGGGAATAGTGCTGCCATCTAGTGTCTGTAGTACTACATGACAGGAAATAGTGCTGCTATCTAGTGTCTGTAGTACTACATGACAGGAAATAGTGCTGCCATCTACTGTCTGTAGTACTACATAACAGGAAATAGTGCTGCCATCTAGTGTCTGTAGTACAACATGACAGGAAATAGTGCTGCCATCTAGTGTCTGTAGTACTACATGACAGGAAATAGTGCTGCCATCTAGTGTCTGTAGTACTACATGACAGGAAATAGTGCTGCTATCTAGTGTCTGTAGTACTACATGACAGGAAATAGTGCTGCCATCTACTGTCTGTAGTACTAAATGACAGGAAATAGTGCTGCCATCTAGTGTCTGTAGTTCTACATGACAGGAAATAGTGTTGCTATCTACTGTCTGTGGCGCTACATGACAGGAAATAGTGCTGCCATCTAGTGTCTGTGGCACTACATGACAGGAAATAGAGCTGCCATCTACTGTCTGTGGTGCTACATGACAGGAAATAGTGCTGCCATCTAGTGTCTGTAATACTACATGACAGGAAATAGTGCTGCCATCTAGTGTCTGTAGTACTACATGACAGGAAATAGTGCTGCCATCTAGTGTCTGTAGTACTACATGACAGGAAATAGTGCTGCCATCTAGTGTCTGTAGTACTACATGACAGGACATAGTGCTGCCATCTAGTGTCTGTAGTAGTACATGACAGAAAATAGTGCTGCCATCTAGTGTCTGTAGAACTACATGACAGGAAATAGTACTGCCATCTAGAGTCTGTAGTACTACATGACAGGAAATAGTGCTGCCATCTAGTGTCTGTAGTTCTACATGACAGGAAATAGTGCTGCCATCTAGTGTCTGTAGTACTACATGACAGGAAATAGTGCTGCCATATAGTGTTTGTAGTTCTACATGACAGGAAATAGAGCTGCTATCTAGTGTCTGTAGTTCTACATGACAGGGAATAGTGCTGCCATCTAGTGTCTGTAGTACTACATGACAGGAAATAGTGCAGCTATCTAGTGTCTGTAGTACTACATGACAGGGAATAGTGCTGCTATCTAGTGCCTGTAGTTCTACATGACAGGAAATAGTGCTGGCATATACTGTCTGTAGTACTACATGACAGGAAATAGTGCTGCCATCTAGTGTCTGTGGTACTACATGACAGGAAATAGTGCTGCCGTCTACTGTTTGTGGTACTACATGACAGGAAATAGTGCTGCCATCTACTGTCTATAGTACTACATGACAGGAAATAGTGCTGCCAACTACTGTCTGTGGCGCTACATGACAGGAAATAGAGCTGCCATCTACTGTCTGTGGCGCTACATGACAGGAAATAATGCTGCCATCTAGTGTCTGTAATACTATATGACAGGAAATAGTGCTGCCATCTAGTGTCTGTAGTACTACATGACAGGAAATAGTGCTTCCATCTAGTGTCTGTAGTACTACATGACAGGAAATAGTGCTGCCATCTAGTGTCTGTAGTACTACATGACAGAAAATAGTGCTGCCATCTATTGTCTGTAGAACAACATGACAAGAAATAGTACTGCCATCTAGAGTCTGTAGTACTACATGACAGGAAATAGTGCTGCCATCTAGTTTCTGTAGTTCTACATGACAGGAAATAGTGCTACCATCTAGTGTCTGTAGTTCTACATGACAGGAAATAATGCTGCCATCTAGTGTCTGTAGTACTACATGACAGGAAATAGTGCTGCTATCTAGTGTCTGTAGTTCTACATGACAGGAAATAGTGCTGCCATCTAGTGTCTGTAGTACTACATGACAGGAAATAGTGCTGCTATCTAGTGTCTGTAGTTCTACATGACAGGAAATAGTGCTGCCATCTAGTGTCTGTAGTTCTAAATGACAGGAAATAGTGCTGCCATCTAGTGTCTGTAGTACTAAATGACAGGAAATAGTGCTGTTATCTAGTGTCTGTAGTACTACATGACAGGAAATAGTGCTGCAATCTAGTGTCTGTAATACTACATGACAGGAAATAGTGCTGCTATCTAGTGTCTGTGGTGCTACATGACAGGAAATAGTGCTGCCATCTAGTGTCTGTGGCGCTACATGACAGGAAATAGTGCTGCCATATACTGTCTATGGTGCTACATGACAGGAAATAATGCTGCTATCTACTGTCTGTGGTGCTACATGACAGAAAATAGTGCTGCCATATACTGTCGGTGGCGCTACATGACAGGAAATAGTGCTGCCATCTACTGTTTGTGGTACTACATGACAGGAAATAGTGCTGCCATCTACTGTCTGTGGCGCTACATGACAGGAAATAGTGCTGCCATATACTGTCTGTAGTACTACATGACAGGAAATAGTGCTGCTATCTAGTGTCTGTAGTACTACATGACAGGAAATAGTGCTGCCATCTAGTGTCTGTAGTAATACATGACAGGAAATAGTGCTGCCATCTAGTGTCTGTAGTTCTACATGACAGGAATAGTGCTGCCATCTAGTGTCTGTAGTTCTACATGACAGGAAATAGTGCTGCCATCTAGTGTCCGTAGTACTACATGACAGGAAAAAGTGCTGCTATCTAGTGTCTGGAGTATTACATGACAGGAAATAGTGCTGCCATCTAGTTTCTGTAGTACTACATGACAGGAAATAGTGCTGCCATCTAGTGTCTGTAGTACTACATGACGGGAAATAGTGCTGCCATCTACTGTCTGTAGAACTACATTACAGGAAATAGTGCTGTCATCTAGTGTCT
The DNA here is from genome assembly GCF_027579735.1 of Bombina bombina. Classification (NCBI taxonomy): domain Eukaryota; kingdom Metazoa; phylum Chordata; class Amphibia; order Anura; family Bombinatoridae; genus Bombina; species Bombina bombina. The sequence continues at coordinate 18,440,027 of NC_069499.1, read as the reverse complement.
GTAGTACTACATGACAGGAAATAGTGCTGCCATCTAGTTTCTGTAGTACTACATGACAGGAAATAGTGCTGCCATCTAGTGTCTGTAGTTCTACATGACAGGAAATAGTGCTGCCATCTAGTGTCTGTAGTACTACATGACAGGAAATAGTGCTGCCATATAGTGTCTGTAGTACTACATGACAGGAAATAGTGCTGCAATCTACTGTCTGTGGTGTTACATGACAGGAAATAGTGCTGCCATCTAGTGTCTGTATTATTCCATGACAGAAAATAGTGCTGTCATCTAGTGTCTGTAGTACTACATGAAAGGAAATAGTGCTGCTATCTACTGTCTGTGGTGTTACATGACAGGAAATAGTGCTGCCATCTAGTGTCTGTATTATTACATGACAGGAAATAGTGCTGCCCTCTAGTGTCTGTGGTACTACATGACAGGAAATAGTGCTGCCGTCTACTGTTTGTGGTACTACATGACAGGAAATAGTGCGGCCATCTACTGTCTATAGTACTACATGACAGGAAATAGTGCTGCCAACTACTGTCTGTAGTACTACATGACAGGAAATAGTGCTGCCATCTAGTGTCTGTATTACTACATGAAAGGACATGGTGCTGCCATCTACTGTCTGTAGTACTACATGACAGGAAATAGTGCTGCCATCTAGTGTCTGTAGTTCAACATGACAGTAAGTAGTGCTGCCATCTAGTGTCTGTAGTACTACATGACAGGAAATAGTGCTGCCATCTACTGTCTGTAGTACTACATGACAGGAAATCGTGCTGCCATCTAGTGTCTGTAGTACTACATGACAGGAAATAGTGCTGCCATCTAGTGTCTGTAGTACTACATGACAGGAAATAGTGCTGCCATCTAGTGTCTGTAGAACTACATGACAGGAAATAGTGCTGCCATCTTCTGTCTGTGGCGCTACATGATAGGAAATAGTGCTGCCATCTACTGTCTGTAGTACTACATGACAGGAAATAGTGCTGCCATCTACTGTCTGTAGTACTACATGACAGGAAATAGTGCTGCCATCTAGTGTCTGTAGTACTACATGACAGGAAATAGTGCTGCCATCTAGTATCTGTAGTACTACATGACAGGAAATAGTGCTGCCATCTACTGTCTGTAGTATTACATGACAGTAAATAGTGCTGCCATCTAGTGTCTGTGGTACTACATGACAGGAAATAGTGCTGCCGTCTACTGTTTCTGGTACTACATGACAGGAAATAGTGCTGCCATCTACTGTCTATAGTACTACATGACAGAAAATAGTGCTGCCAACTACTGTCTGTAGTACTACATGACAGGAAATAGTGCTGCCCTCTAGTGTCTGTATTACTACATGACAGGACATAGTGCTGCCATCTACTGTCTGTAGTACTACATGACAGGAAGTAGTGCTGCCATCTTGTGTCTGTAGTTCAACATGACAGTAAATAGTGCTGCCATCTAGTGTCTGTAGTACTACATGACAGGAAAGAGTGCTGCCATCTACTGTCTGTAGTACTACATGACAGGAAATAGTGCTGCCATCTAGTGTCTGTAGTACTATATGACAGGAAATAGTGCTGCCATCTAGTGTCTGTGGTACTACATGACAGGAAATAGTGCTGCCATCTACTGTCTATAGTACTACATGACAGGAAATAGTGCTGCCATCTACTGTCTGTAGAACTACATTACAGGAAATAGTGCTGTCATCTAGTGTCTGTAGTACTACATGACAGGAAATAGTGCTGCCATCTAGTTTCTGTAGTACTACATGACAGGAAATAGTGCTGCCATCTAGTGTCTGTAGTTCTACATGACAGGAAATAGTGCTGCCATCTAGTGACTGTAGTACTACATGACAGGAAATAGTGCTGCCATATAGTGTCTGTAGTACTACATGACAGGAAATAGTGCTGCAATCTACTGTCTGTGGTGTTACATGACAGGAAATAGTGCTGCCGTCTAGTGTCTGTATTATTACATGACAGAAAATAGTGCTGTCATCTAGTGTCTGTAGTACTACATGACAGGAAATAGTGCTGCTATCTACTGTCTGTGGTGTTACATGACAGGAAATAGTGCTGCCATCTAGTGTCTGTATTATTACATGACAGGAAATAGTGCTGCCATCTAGTGTCTGTGGTACTACATGACAGGAAATAGTGCTGCCGTCTACTGTTTGTGGTACTACATGACAGGAAATAGTGCTGCCATCTACTGTCTATAGTACTACATGACAGGAAATAGTGCTGCCAACTACTGTCTGTAGTACTACATGACAGGAAATAGTGCTGCCATCTAGTGTCTGTAGAACTACATGACAGGAAATAGTGCTGCCATCTTCTGTCTGTGGCGCTACATGATAGGAAATAGTGCTGCCATCTACTGTCTGTAGTACTACATGACAGGAAATAGTGCTGCCATCTACTGTCTGTAGTACTACATGACAGGAAATAGTGCTGCCATCTAGTGTCTGTAGTACTACATGACAGGAAATAGTGCTGCCATCTAGTGTCTGTAGTACTATATGACAGGAAATAGTGCTGCCATCTACTGTCTGTAGTATTACATGACAGGAAATAGTGCTGCCATCTACTGTCTGTGGTACTACATGACAGGAAATAGTGCTGCCGTCTACTGTTTCTGGTACTACATGACAGGAAATAGTGCTGCCATCTACTGTCTATAGTACTACATGACAGAAAATAGTGCTGCCAACTACTGTCTGTAGTACTACATGACAGGAAATAGTGCTGCCCTCTAGTGTCTGTATTACTACATGACAGGACATAGTGCTGCCATCTACTGTCTGTAGTACTACATGACAGGAAATAGTGCTGCCATCTAGTGTCTGTAGTTCAACATGACAGTAAATAGTGCTGCCATCTAGTGTCTGTAGTACTACATGACAGGAAATAGTGCTGCCATCTAGTGTCTGTAGTACTACATGACAGGAAATAGTGCTGCCATCTAGTGTCTGTGGTACTACATGACAGGAAATAGTGCTGCCATCTACTGTCTATAGTACTACATGACAGGAAATAGTGCTGCCAACTACTGTCTGTAGTACTACATGACAGGAAATAGTGCTGCCATCTAGTGTCTGTATTACTACATGACAGGACATAGTGCTGCCATCTACTGTCTGTAGTACTACATGACAGGAAATAGTGCTGCCATCTAGTGTCTGTATTACTACATGACAGGACATAGTGCTGCCATCTACTGTCTGTAGTACTACATGACAGGAAATAGTGCTGCCATCTAGTGTCTGTAGTACTACATGACAGGAAATAGTGCTGCCATCTACTGTCTGTAGTACTACATGACAGGAAATAGTGCTGCCATCTACTGTCTGTAGAACTTCATGACAGGAAATAGTGCTGCCATCTAGTGTCTGTAGTACTACATGACAGGAAATAGTGCTGCCATCTAGTGTCTGTAGTACTACATGACAGGAAGTAGTGCTGCCATCTAGTGTCCGTAGTACTACATGACAGGAAATAGTGCTGCCATCTAGTGTCTGTAGTACTACATGACAGGAAATAGTGCTGCCATCTAGTGTCTGTAGTACTACATGACAGGAAATAGTGCTGCCATCTAGTGTCTGTGGTACTACATGACAGGAAATAGTGCTGCCATCTACTGTCTGTAGTACTACATGACAGGAAATAGTGCTGCCATCTACTGTTTGTGGTACTACATGACAGGAAATAGTGCTGCCATTTACTGTCTGTAGAACTACATGACAGGAAATAGTGCTGCCATCTACTGTCTATAGTACTACATGACAGGAAATAGTGCTGCCATCTAGTGTCTGTAGTACTACATGACAGGAAATAGTGCTGCCATCTAGTGTCTGTAGTACTACATGACAGGAAATAGTGCTGCCATCTAGTGTCTGTAGTACTACATGACAGGAAATAGTGCTGCCATCTAGTGTCCGTAGTACTACATGACAGGAAAAAGTGCTGCTATCTAGTGTCTGTAGTATTACATGACAGGAAATAGTGCTGCCATCTAGTTTCTGTAGTACTAAATGACAGGAAATAGTGCTGCCATCTAGTGTCTGTAGTACTACATGACAGGAAATAGTGCTGCCATATAGTGTCTGTAGTACTACATGACAGGAAATAGTGCTGCAATCTACTGTCTGTGGTGTTACATGACAGGAAATAGTGCTGCCGTCTAGTGTCTGTATTATTACATGACAGAAAATAGTGCTGTCATCTAGTGTCTGTAGTACTACATGACAGGAAATAGTGCTGCTATCTACTGTCTGTGGTGTTACATGACAGGAAATAGTGCTGCCATCTAGTGTCTGTATTATTACATGACAGGAAATAGTGCTGCCATCTAGTGTCTGTGGTACTACATGACAGGAAATAGTGCTGCCGTCTACTGTTTGTGGTACTACATGACAGGAAATAGTGCTGCCATCTACTGTCTATAGTACTACATGACAGGAAATAGTGCTGCCAACTACTGTCTGTAGTACTACATGACAGGAAATAGTGCTGCCATCTAGTGTCTGTAGTACTACATGACAGGAAATAGTGCTGCCATCTACTGTCTGTGGCGCTACATGACAGGAAATAGTGCTGCCATCTACTGTCTGTAGTACTACATGACAGGAAATAGTGCTGCCATCTACTGTCTGTAGTACTACATGACAGGAAATAGTGCTGCCATCTAGTGTCTGTAGTACTACATGACAGGAAATAGTGCTGCCATCTAGTGTCTGTAGTACTACATGACAGGAAATAGTGCTGCCATCTAGTGTCTGTATTATTACATGACAGGAAATAGTGCTGCCATCTAGTGTCTGTGGTACTACATGACAGGAAATAGTGCTGCCGTCTACTGTTTCTGGTACTACATGACAGGAAATAGTGCTGCCATCTACTGTCTATAGTACTACATGACAGAAAATAGTGCTGCCAACTACTGTCTGTAGTACTACATGACAGGAAATAGTGCTGCCCTCTAGTGTCTGTATTACTACATGACAGGACATAGTGCTGCCATCTACTGTCTGTAGTACTACATGACAGGAAATAGTGCTGCCATCTAGTGTCTGTAGTTCAACATGACAGTAAATAGTGCTGCCATCTAGTGTCTGTAGTACTACATGACAGGAAAGAGTGCTGCCATCTACTGTCTGTAGTACTACATGACAGGAAATAGTGCTGCCATCTAGTGTCTGTAGTACTACATGACAGGAAATAGTGCTGCCATCTAGTGTCTGTGGTACTACATGACAGGAAATAGTGCTGCCAACTACTGTCTGTAGTACTACATGACAGGAAATAGTGCTGCCATCTAGTGTCTGTATTACTACATGACAGGACATAGTGCTGCCATCTACTGTCTGTAGTACTACATGACAGGAAATAGTGCTGCCATCTGGTGTCTGTATTACTACATGACAGGACATAGTGCTGCCATCTAGTGTCTGTAGTACTACATGACAGGAAATAGTGCTGCCATCTAGTGTCTGTAGTACTACATGACAGGAAATAGTGCTGCCTTCTACTGTCTGTAGTACTACATGACAGGAAATAGTGCTGCCATCTACTGTCTGTAGAACTTCATGACAGGAAATAGTGCTGCCATCTAGTGTCTGTAGTACTACATGACAGGAAGTAGTGCTGCCATCTAGTGTCCGTAGTACTACATGACAGGAAATAGTGCTGCCATCTAGTGTCTGTAGTACTACATGACAGGAAATAGTGCTGCCATCTAGTGTCTGTAGTACTACATGACAGGAAATAGTGCTGCCATCTAGTGTCTGTGGTACTACATGACAGGAAATAGTGCTGCCATCTACTGTCTGTAGTACTACATGACAGGAAATAGTGCTGCCATCTACTGTTTGTGGTACTACATGACAGGAAATAGTGCTGCCATTTACTGTCTGTAGAACTACATGACAGGAAATAGTGCTGCCATCTACTGTCTATAGTACTACATGACAGGAAATAGTGCTGCCATCTAGTGTCTGTAGTACTACATGACAGGAAATAGTGCTGCCATCTAGTGTCTGTAGTACTACATAACAGGAAGTAGTGCTGCCATCTAGTGTCTGTAGTACTACATGACAGGAAATAGTGCTGCCATCTAGTGTCCGTAGTACTACATGACAGGAAAAAGTGCTGCTATCTAGTGTCTGTAGTATTACATGACAGGAAATAGTGCTGCCATCTAGTTTCTGTAGTACTAAATGACAGGAAATAGTGCTGCCATCTAGTGTCTGTAGTACTACATGACGGGAAATAGTGCTGCCATCTACTGTCTGTAGAACTACATTACAGGAAATAGTGCTGTCATCTAGTGTCTGTAGTACTACATGACAGGAAATAGTGCTGCCATCTAGTTTCTGTAGTACTACATGACAGGAAATAGTGCTGCCATCTAGTGTCTGTAGTTCTACATGACAGGAAATAGTGCTGCCATCTAGTGTCTGTAGTACTACATGACAGGAAATAGTGCTGCCATATAGTGTCTGTAGTACTACATCACAGGAAATAGTGCTGCAATCTACTGTCTGTGGTGTTACATGACAGGAAATAGTGCTGCCATCTAGTGTCTGTATTATTACATGACAGAAAATAGTGCTGTCATCTAGTGTCTGTAGTACTACATGACAGGAAATAGTGCTGCTATCTACTGTCTGTGGTGTTACATGACAGGAAATAGTGCTGCCATCTAGTGTCTGTATTATTACAAGACAGGAAATAGTGCTGCCATCTAGTGTCTGTGGTACTACATGACAGGAAATAGTGCTGCCGTCTACTGTTTGTGGTACTACATGACAGGAAATAGTGCTGCCATCTACTGTCTATAGTACTACATGACAGGAAATAGTGCTGCCAACTACTGTCTGTAGTACTACATGACAGGACATAGTGCTGCCATCTACTGTCTGTAGTACTACATGACAGGAAATAGTGCTGCCGTCTAGTGTCTGTATTATTACATGACAGAAAATAGTGCTGTCATCTAGTGTCTGTAGTACTACATGACAGGAAATAGTGCTGCTATCTACTGTCTGTGGTGTTACATGACAGGAAATAGTGCTGCCATCTAGTGTCTGTATTATTACATGACAGGAAATAGTGCTGCCATCTAGTGTCTGTGGTACTACATGACAGGAAATAGTGCTGCCGTCTACTGTTTGTGGTACTACATGACAGGAAATAGTGCTGCCATCTACTGTCTATAGTACTACATGACAGGAAATAGTGCTGTCATCTAGTGTCTGTAGTGCTACATGACAGGAAATAGTGCTGCCATCTACTGTCTGTAGTACTACATGACAGGAAATAGTGCTGCCATCTTCTGTCTGTGGCGCTACATGATAGGAAATAGTGCTGCCATCTACTGTCTGTAGTACTACATGACAGGAAATAGTGCTGCCATCTACTGTCTGTAGTACTACATGACAGGAAATAGTTCTGCCATCTAGTGTCTGTAGTACTACATGACAGGAAATAGTGCTGCCATCTAGTGTCTGTAGTACTACATGACAGGAAATAGTGCTGCCATCTAGTGTCTGTAGTACTACATGACAGGAAATAGTGCTGCCATATAGTGTTTGTAGTTCTACATGACAGGAAATAGAGCTGCTATCTAGTGTCTGTAGTTCTACATGACAGGGAATAGTGCTGCCATCTAGTGTCTGTAGTACTACATGACAGGAAATAGTCCAGCTATCTAGTGTCTGTAGTACTACATGACAGTGAATAGTGCTGCTATCTAGTGCCTGTAGTTCTACATGACAGGAAATAGTGCTGGCATATACTGTCTGTAGTACTACATGACAGGAAATAGTGCTGCCATCTAGTGTCTGTGGTACTACATGACAGGAAATAGTGCTGCCGTCTACTGTTTGTGGTACTACATGACAGGAAATAGTGCTGCCATCTACTGTCTATAGTACTACATGACAGGAAATAGTGCTGCCAACTACTGTCTGTGGCGCTACATGACAGGAAATAGAGCTGCCATCTACTGTCTGTGGCGCTACATGACAGGAAATAATGCTGCCATCTAGTGTCTGTAATACTACATGACAGGAAATAGTGCTGCCATCTAGTGTCTGTAGTACTACATGACAGGAAATAGTGCTTCCATCTAGTGTCTGTAGTACTACATGACAGGAAATAGTGCTGCCATCTAGTGTCTGTAGTACTACATGACAGAAAATAGTGCTGCCATCTATTGTCTGTAGAACAACATGACAAGAAATAGTACTGCCATCTAGAGTCTGTAGTACTACATGACAGGAAATAGTGCTGCCATCTAGTTTCTGTAGTTCTACATGACAGGAAATAGTGCTACCATCTAGTGTCTGTAGTTCTACATGACAGGAAATAATGCTGCCATCTAGTGTCTGTAGTACTACATGACAGGAAATAGTGCTGCTATCTAGTGTCTGTAGTTCTACATGACAGGAAATAGTGCTGCCATCTAGTGTCTGTAGTACTACATGACAGGAAATAGTGCTGCTATCTAGTGTCTGTAGTTCTACATGACAGGAAATAGTGCTGCCATCTAGTGTCTGTAGTTCTAAATGACAGGAAATAGTGCTGCCATCTAGTGTCTGTAGTACTAAATGACAGGAAATAGTGCTGTTATCTAGTGTCTGTAGTACTACATGACAGGAAATAGTGCTGCAATCTAGTGTCTGTAATACTACATGACAGGAAATAGTGCTGCTATCTAGTGTCTGTGGTGCTACATGACAGGAAATAGTGCTGCCATCTAGTGTCTGTGGCGCTACATGACAGGAAATAGTGCTGCCATATACTGTCTATGGTGCTACATGACAGGAAATAATGCTGCTATCTACTGTCTGTGGTGCTACATGACAGAAAATAGTGCTGCCATATACTGTCGGTGGCGCTACATGACAGGAAATAGTGCTGCCATCTACTGTTTGTGGTACTACATGACAGGAAATAGTGCTGCCATCTACTGTCTGTGGCGCTACATGACAGGAAATAGTGCTGCCATATACTGTCTGTAGTACTACATGACAGGAAATAGTGCTGCTATCTAGTGTCTGTAGTACTACATGACAGGAAATAGTGCTGCCATCTAGTGTCTGTAGTAATACATGACAGGAAATAGTGCTGCCATCTAGTGTCTGTAGTTCTACATGACAGGAATAGTGCTGCCATCTAGTGTCTGTAGTTCTACATGACAGGAAATAGTGCTGCCATCTAGTGTCCGTAGTACTACATGACAGGAAAAAGTGCTGCTATCTAGTGTCTGGAGTATTACATGACAGGAAATAGTGCTGCCATCTAGTTTCTGTAGTACTACATGACAGGAAATAGTGCTGCCATCTAGTGTCTGTAGTACTACATGACGGGAAATAGTGCTGCCATCTACTGTCTGTAGAACTACATTACAGGAAATAGTGCTGTCATCTAGTGTCTGTAGTACTACATGACAGGAAATAGTGCTGCCATCTAGTTTCTGTAGTACTACATGACAGGAAATAGTGCTGCCATCTAGTGTCTGTAGTTCTACATGACAGGAAATAGTGCTGCCATCTAGTGTCTGTAGTACTACATGACAGGAAATAGTGCTGCCATATAGTGTCTGTAGTACTACATGACAGGAAATAGTGCTGCAATCTACTGTCTGTGGTGTTACATGACAGGAAATAGTGCTGCCATCTAGTGTCTGTATTATTACATGACAGAAAATAGTGCTGTCATCTAGTGTCTGTAGTACTACATGAAAGGAAATAGTGCTGCTATCTACTGTCTGTGGTGTTACATGACAGGAAATAGTGCTGCCATCTAGTGTCTGTATTATTACATGACAGGAAATAGTGCTGCCCTCTAGTGTCTGTGGTACTACATGACAGGAAATAGTGCTGCCGTCTACTGTTTGTGGTACTACATGACAGGAAATAGTGCGGCCATCTACTGTCTATAGTACTACAAGACAGGAAATAGTGCTGCCAACTACTGTCTGTAGTACTACATGACAGGAAATAGTGCTGCCATCTAGTGTCTGTATTACTACATGACAGGACATGGTGCTGCCATCTACTGTCTGTAGTACTACATGACAGGAAATAGTGCTGCCATCTAGTGTCTGTAGAACTACATGACAGGAAATAGTGCTGCCATCTTCTGTCTGTGGCGCTACATGATAGGAAATAGTGCTGCCATCTACTGTCTGTAGTACTACATGACAGGAAATCGTGCTGCCATCTACTGTCTGTAGTACTACATGACAGGAAATAGTGCTGCCATCTAGTGTCTGTAGTACTACATGACAGGAAATAGTGCTGCCATCTAGTGTCTGTAGTACTATATGACAGGAAATAGTGCTGCCATCTAGTGTCTGTGGTACTACATGACAGGAAATAGTGCTGCCATCTACTGTCTATAGTACTACATGACAGGAAATAGTGCTGCCATCTACTGTCTGTAGAACTACATTACAGGAAATAGTGCTGTCATCTAGTGTCTGTAGTACTACATGACAGGAAATAGTGCTGCCATCTAGTTTCTGTAGTACTACATGACAGGAAATAGTGCTGCCATCTAGTGTCTGTAGTTCTACATGACAGGAAATAGTGCTGCCATCTAGTGTCTGTAGTACTACATGACAGGAAATAGTGCTGCCATATAGTGTCTGTAGTACTACATGACAGGAAATAGTGCTGCAATCTACTGTCTGTGGTGTTACATGACAGGAAATAGTGCTGCCGTCTAGTGTCTGTATTATTACATGACAGAAAATAGTGCTGTCATCTAGTGTCTGTAGTACTACATGACAGGAAATAGTGCTGCTATCTACTGTCTGTGGTGTTACATGACAGGAAATAGTGCTGCCATCTAGTGTCTGTATTATTACATGACAGGAAATAGTGCTGCCATCTAGTGTCTGTGGTACTACATGACAGGAAATAGTGCTGCCGTCTACTGTTTGTGGTACTACATGACAGGAAATAGTGCTGCCATCTACTGTCTATAGTACTACATGACAGGAAATAGTGCTGCCAACTACTGTCTGTAGTACTACATGACAGGAAATAGTGCTGCCATCTTCTGTCTGTAGTACTACATGACAGGAAATAGTGCTGCCATCTTCTGTCTGTAGTACTACATGACAGGAAATAGTGCTGCCAACTACTGTCTGTAGTACTACATGACAGGAAATAGTGCTGCCATCTAGTGTCTGTAGAACTACATGACAGGAAATAGTGCTGCCATCTTCTGTCTGTGGCGCTACATGATAGGAAATAGTGCTGCCATCTACTGTCTGTAGTACTACATGACAGGAAATAGTGCTGCCATCTACTGTCTGTAGTACTACATGACAGGAAATAGTGCTGCCATCTAGTGTCTGTAGTACTACATGACAGGAAATAGTGCTGCCATCTAGTGTCTGTAGTACTACATGACAGGAAATAGTGCTGCCATCTACTGTCTGTAGTATTACATGACAGGAAATAGTGCTGCCATCTAGTGTCTGTGGTACTACATGACAGGAAATAGTGCTGCCGTCTACTGTTTCTGGTACTACATGACAGGAAATAGTGCTGCCATCTACTGTCTATAGTACTACATGACAGAAAATAGTGCTGCCAACTACTGTCTGTAGTACTACATGACAGGAAATAGTGCTGCCCTCTAGTGTCTGTATTACTACATGACAGGACATAGTGCTGCCATCTACTGTCTGTAGTACTACATGACAGGAAATAGTGCTGCCATCTAGTGTCTGTAGTTCAACATGACAGTAAATAGTGCTGCCATCTAGTGTCTGTAGTACTACATGACAGGAAATAGTGCTGCCATCTAGTGTCTGTAGTACTACATGACAGGAAATAGTGCTGCCATCTAGTGTCTGTGGTACTACATGACAGGAAATAGTGCTGCCATCTACTGTCTATAGTACTACATGACAGGAAATAGTGCTGCCAACTACTGTCTGTAGTACTACATGACAGGAAATAGTGCTGCCATCTAGTGTCTGTATTACTACATGACAGGACATAGTGCTGCCATCTACTGTCTGTAGTACTACATGACAGGAAATAGTGCTGCCATCTAGTGTCTGTATTACTACATGACAGGACATAGTGCTGCCATCTACTGTCTGTAGTACTACATGACAGGAAATAGTGCTGCCATCTAGTGTCTGTAGTACTACATGACAGGAAATAGTGCTGCCATCTACTGTCTGTAGTACTACATGACAGGAAATAGTGCTGCCATCTACTGTCTGTAGAACTTCATGACAGGAAATAGTGCTGCCATCTAGTGTCTGTAGTACTACATGACAGGAAATAGTGCTGCCATCTAGTGTCTGTAGTACTACATGACAGGAAGTAGTGCTGCCATCTAGTGTCCGTAGTACTACATGACAGGAAATAGTGCTGCCATCTAGTGTCTGTAGTACTACATGACAGGAAATAGTGCTGCCATCTAGTGTCTGTAGTACTACATGACAGGAAATAGTGCTGCCATCTAGTGTCTGTGGTACTACATGACAGGAAATAGTGCTGCCATCTACTGTCTGTAGTACTACATGACAGGAAATAGTGCTGCCATCTACTGTTTGTGGTACTACATGACAGGAAATAGTGCTGCCATTTACTGTCTGTAGAACTACATGACAGGAAATAGTGCTGCCATCTACTGTCTATAGTACTACATGACAGGAAATAGTGCTGCCATCTAGTGTCTGTAGTACTACATGACAGGAAATAGTGCTGCCATCTAGTGTCTGTAGTACTACATGACAGGAAGTAGTGCTGCCATCTAGTGTCTGTAGTACTACATGACAGGAAATAGTGCTGCCATCTAGTGTCCGTAGTACTACATGACAGGAAAAAGTGCTGCTATCTAGTGTCTGTAGTATTACATGACAGGAAATAGTGCTGCCATCTAGTTTCTGTAGTACTAAATGACAGGAAATAGTGCTGCCATCTAGTGTCTGTAGTACTACATGACAGGAAATAGTGCTGCCATATAGTGTCTGTAGTACTACATGACAGGAAATAGTGCTGCAATCTACTGTCTGTGGTGTTACATGACAGGAAATAGTGCTGCCGTCTAGTGTCTGTATTATTACATGACAGAAAATAGTGCTGTCATCTAGTGTCTGTAGTACTACATGACAGGAAATAGTGCTGCTATCTACTGTCTGTGGTGTTACATGACAGGAAATAGTGCTGCCATCTAGTGTCTGTATTATTACATGACAGGAAATAGTGCTGCCATCTAGTGTCTGTGGTACTACATGACAGGAAATAGTGCTGCCGTCTACTGTTTGTGGTACTACATGACAGGAAATAGTGCTGCCATCTACTGTCTATAGTACTACATGACAGGAAATAGTGCTGCCAACTACTGTCTGTAGTACTACATGACAGGAAATAGTGCTGCCATCTAGTGTCTGTAGAACTACATGACAGGAAATAGTGCTGCCATCTACTGTCTGTGGCGCTACATGATAGGAAATAGTGCTGCCATCTACTGTCTGTAGTACTACATGACAGGAAATAGTGCTGCCATCTACTGTCTGTAGTACTACATGACAGGAAATAGTGCTGCCATCTAGTGTCTGTAGTACTACATGACAGGAAATAGTGCTGCCATCTAGTGTCTGTAGTACTACATGACAGGAAATAGTGCTGCCATCTAGTGTCTGTATTATTACATGACAGGAAATAGTGCTGCCATCTAGTGTCTGTGGTACTACATGACAGGAAATAGTGCTGCCGTCTACTGTTTCTGGTACTACATGACAGGAAATAGTGCTGCCATCTACTGTCTATAGTACTACATGACAGAAAATAGTGCTGCCAACTACTGTCTGTAGTACTACATGACAGGAAATAGTGCTGCCCTCTAGTGTCTGTATTACTACATGACAGGACATAGTGCTGCCATCTACTGTCTGTAGTACTACATGACAGGAAATAGTGCTGCCATCTAGTGTCTGTAGTTCAACATGACAGTAAATAGTGCTGCCATCTAGTGTCTGTAGTACTACATGACAGGAAAGAGTGCTGCCATCTACTGTCTGTAGTACTACATGACAGGAAATAGTGCTGCCATCTAGTGTCTGTAATACTACATGACAGGAAATAGTGCTGCCATCTAGTGTCTGTGGTACTACATGACAGGAAATAGTGCTGCCAACTACTGTCTGTAGTACTACATGACAGGAAATAGTGCTGCCATCTAGTGTCTGTATTACTACATGACAGGACATAGTGCTGCCATCTACTGTCTGTAGTACTACATGACAGGAAATAGTGCTGCCATCTGGTGTCTGTATTACTACATGACAGGACATAGTGCTGCCATCTACTGTCTGTAGTACTACATGACAGGAAATAGTGCTGCCATCTAGTGTCTGTAGTACTACATGACAGGAAATAGTGCTGCCTTCTACTGTCTGTAGTACTACATGACAGGAAATAGTGCTGCCATCTACTGTCTGTAGAACTTCATGACAGGAAATAGTGCTGCCATCTAGTGTCTGTAGTACTACATGACAGGAAGTAGTGCTGCCATCTAGTGTCCGTAGTACTACATGACAGGAAATAGTGCTGCCATCTAGTGTCTGTAGTACTACATGACAGGAAATAGTGCTGCCATCTAGTGTCTGTAGTACTACATGACAGGAAATAGTGCTGCCATCTAGTGTCTGTGGTACTACATGACAGGAAATAGTGCTGCCATCTACTGTCTGTAGTACTACATGACAGGAAATAGTGCTGCCATCTACTGTTTGTGGTACTACATGACAGGAAATAGTGCTGCCATTTACTGTCTGTAGAACTACATGACAGGAAATAGTGCTGCCATCTACTGTCTATAGTACTACATGACAGGAAATAGTGCTGCCATCTAGTGTCTGTAGTACTACATGACAGGAAATAGTGCTGCCATCTAGTGTCTGTAGTACTACATGACAGGAAGTAGTGCTGCCATCTAGTGTCTGTAGTACTACATGACAGGAAATAGTGCTGCCATCTAGTGTCCGTAGTACTACATGACAGGAAAAAGTGCTGCTATCTAGTGTCTGTAGTATTACATGACAGGAAATAGTGCTGCCATCTAGTTTCTGTAGTACTAAATGACAGGAAATAGTGCTGCCATCTAGTGTCTGTAGTACTACATGACGGGAAATAGTGCTGCCATCTACTGTCTGTAGAACTACATTACAGGAAATAGTGCTGTCATCTAGTGTCTGTAGTACTACATGACAGGAAATAGTGCTGCCATCTAGTTTCTGTAGTACTACATGACAGGAAATAGTGCTGCCATCTAGTGTCTGTAGTTCTACATGACAGGAAATAGTGCTGCCATCTAGTGTCTGTAGTACTACATGACAGGAAATAGTGCTGCCATATAGTGTCTGTAGTACTACATCACAGGAAATAGTGCTGCAATCTACTGTCTGTGGTGTTACATGACAGGAAATAGTGCTGCCATCTAGTGTCTGTATTATTACATGACAGAAAATAGTGCTGTCATCTAGTGTCTGTAGTACTACATGACAGGAAATAGTGCTGCTATCTACTGTCTGTGGTGTTACATGACAGGAAATAGTGCTGCCATCTAGTGTCTGTATTATTACAAGACAGGATATAGTGCTGCCATCTAGTGTCTGTGGTACTACATGACAGGAAATAGTGCTGCCGTCTACTGTTTGTGGTACTACATGACAGGAAATAGTGCTGCCATCTACTGTCTATAGTACTACATGACAGGAAATAGTGCTGCCAACTACTGTCTGTAGTACTACATGACAGGAAATAGTGCTGCCATCTAGTGTCTGTATTACTACATGACAGGACATGGTGCTGCCATCTACTGTCTGTAGTACTACATGACAGGAAATAGTGCTGCCATCTAGTGTCTGTAGTTCAACATGACAGTAAGTAGTGCTGCCATCTAGTGTCTGTAGTACTACATGACAGGAAATAGTGCTGCCATCTACTGTCTGTAGTACTACATGACAGGAAATCGTGCTGCCATCTAGTGTCTGTAGTACTACATGACAGGAAATAGTGCTGCCATCTAGTGTCTGTATTACTACATGACAGGAAATAGTGCTGCCATCTAGTGTCTGTAGAACTACATGACAGGAAATAGTGCTGCCATCTTCTGTCTGTGGCGCTACATGATAGGAAATAGTGCTGCCATCTACTGTCTGTAGTACTACATGACAGGAAATAGTGCTGCCATCTACTGTCTGTAGTACTACATGACAGGAAATAGTTCTGCCATCTAGTGTCTGTAGTACTACATGACAGGAAATAGTGCTGCCATCTAGTGTCTGTAGTACTACATGACAGGAAATAGTGCTGCCATCTACTGTCTGTAGTATTACATGACAGGAAATAGTGCTGCCATCTAGTGTCTGTGGTACTACATGACAGGAAATAGTGCTGCCGTCTACTGTTTCTGGTACTACATGACAGGAAATAGTGCTGCCATCTACTGTCTATAGTACTACATGACAGAAAATAGTGCTGCCAACTACTGTCTGTAGTACTACATGACAGGAAATAGTGCTGCCCTCTAGTGTCTGTATTACTACATGACAGGACATAGTGCTGCCATCTACTGTCTGTAGTACTACATGACAGGAAATAGTGCTGCCATCTAGTGTCTGTAGTTCAACATGACAGTAAATAGTGCTGCCATCTAGTGTCTGTAGTACTACATGACAGGAAAGAGTGCTGCCATATACTGTCTGTAGTACTACATGACAGGAAATAGTGCTGCCATCTAGTGTCTGTAGTACTATATGACAGGAAATAGTGCTGCCATCTAGTGTCTGTTGTACTACATGACAGGAAATAGTGCTGCCATCTACTGTCTATAGTACTACATGACAGGAAATAGTGCTGCCATCTACTGTCTGTAGAACTACATTACAGGAAATAGTGCTGTCATCTAGTGTCTGTAGTACTACATGACAGGAAATAGTGCAGCCATCTAGTTTCTGTAGTACTACATGACAGGAAATAGTGCTGCCATCTATAGTCTGTAGTTCTACATGACAGGAAATAGTGCTGCCATCTAGTGTCTGTAGTACTACATGACAGGAAATAGTGCTGCCATATAGTGTCTGTAGTACTACATGACAGGAAATAGTGCTGCAATCTACTGTCTGTGGTGTTACATGACAGGAAATAGTGCTGCCATCTAGTGTCTGTATTATTACATGACAGAAAATAGTGCTGTCATCTAGTGTCTGTAGTACTACATGACAGGAAATAGTGCTGCTATCTACTGTCTGTGGTGTTACATGACAGGAAATAGTGCTGCCATCTAGTGTCTGTATTATTACATGACAGGAAATAGTGCTGCCATCTAGTGTCTGTGGTACTACATGACAGGAAATAGTGCTGCCGTCTACTGTTTGTGGTACTACATGACAGGAAATAGTGCTGCCATCTACTGTTTGTGGTACTACATGACAGGAAATAGTGCTGCCATCTACTGTCTGTGGCGCTACATGACAGGAAATAGTGCTGCCATATACTGTCTGTAGTACTACATGACAGGAAATAGTGCTGCTATCTAGTGTCTGTAGTACTACATGACAGGAAATAGTGCTGCCATCTAGTGTCTGTAGTCATACATGACAGGAAATAGTGCTGCCATCTAGTGTCTGTAGTTCTACATGACAGGAATAGTGCTGCCATCTAGTGTCTGTAGTACTACATGACAGGAAAGAGTGCTGCCATCTACTGTCTGTAGTACTACATGACAGGAAATAGTGCTGCTATCTAGTGTCTGTAGTACTACATGACAGGAAATAGTGCTGCCATCTAGTGTCTGTGGTACTACATGACAGGAAATAGTGCTGCCATCTACTGTCTATAGTACTACATGACAGGAAATAGTGCTGCCAACTACTGTCTGTAGTACTACATGACAGGAAATAGTGCTGCCATCTAGTGTCTGTATTACTACATGACAGGACATAGTGCTGCCATCTACTGTCTGTAGTACTACATGACAGGAAATAGTGCTGCCATCTAGTGTCTGTATTACTACATGACAGGACATAGTGCTACCATCTACTGTCTGTAGTACTAGATGACAGGAAATAGTGCTGCCATCTAGTGTCTGTAGTACTACATGACAGGAAATAGTGCTGCCATCTACTGTCTGTAGTACTACATGACAGGAAATAGTGCTGCCATCTACTGTCTGTAGAACTACATGACAGGAAATAGTGCTGCCATCTAGTGTCTGTAGTACTACATGACAGGAAATAGTGCTGCCATCTACTGTCTGTAGTACTACATGACAGGAAGTAGTGCTGCCATCTAGTGTCTGTAGTACTACATGACAGGAAATAGTGCTGCCATCTAGTGTCTGTAGTACTACATGACAGGAAATAGTGCTGCCATCTACTGTCTGTAGTACTACATGACAGGAAATAGTGCTGCCATCTAGTGTCTGTGGTACTACATGACAGGAAATAGTGCTGCCATCTACTGTCTGTAGTACTACATGACAGGAAATAGTGCTGCCATCTACTGTTTGTGGTACTACATGACAGGAAATAGTGCTGCCATTTACTGTCTGTAGAACTACATGACAGGAAATAGTGCTGCCATCTACTGTCTATAGTACTACATGACAGGAAATAGTGCTGCCATCTAGTGTCTGTGGTACTACATGACAGGAAATAGTGCTGCCATCTACTGTCTGTAGTACTACATGACAGGAAATAGTGCTGCCATCTACTGTTTGTGGTACTACATGACAGGAAATAGTGCTGCCATCTAGTGTCTGTGGTACTACATGACAGCAAATAGTGCTGCCATCTACTGTCTGTAGTACTACATGACAGGAAATAGTGCTGCCATCTACTGTTTGTGGTACTACATGACATGAAAGAGTGCTGCCAACTACTGTCTGTAGAACTGCATAACAGGAAATAGTCCTGCCATCTACTGTCTGTAATACAATATGACAGGAAATAGTGCTGCCATCTAGTGTCTGTAGTTCTACATGACAGGAAATAGTGCTGCCATCTAGTGTCTCTGGCGCTACATGACAGGAAATAGTGCTGCCATCTAATGTCTGTAGTATTTCATGACAGGAAATAGTGCTGCCATCTAGTGTCTGTAGTACTACATGACAGGAAATAGTGCTGCCATCTAGTGTCTGTAGTACTACATGACAGGAAATAGTGCTGCCATCTAGTGTCTGTGGCACTACATGAGAGGAAATAGTGCTGCCATCTACTGTCTGTAGTACTACATGACAGGAAATAGTGCTGCCATCTAGTGTCTGTATTACTACATGACAGGACATGGTGCTGCCATCTACTGTCTGTAGTACTACATGACAGGAAATAGTGCTGCCATCTAGTGTCTGTAGTTCAACATGACAGTAAGTAGTGCTGCCATCTAGTGTCTGTAGTACTACATGACAGGAAATAGTGCTGCCATCTACTGTCTGTAGTACTACATGACAGGAAATCGTGCTGCCATCTAGTGTCTGTAGTACTACATGACAGGAAATAGTGCTGCCATCTAGTGTCTGTAGTACTACATGACAGGAAATAGTGCTGCCATCTAGTGTCTGTATTACTACATGACAGGACATAGTGCTGCCATCTACTGTCTGTAGTACTACATGACAGGAAATAGTGCTGCCATCTAGTGTCTGTAGTACTACATGACAGGAAATAGTGCTGCCATCTAGTGTCTGTGGTACTACATGACAGGAAATAGTGCTGCCATCTACTGTCTGTAGTACTACATGACAGGAAATAGTGCTGCCATCTACTGTTTGTGGTACTACATGACAGGAAATAGTGCTGCCATCTAGTGTCTGTGGTACTACATGACAGCAAATAGTGCTGCCATCTACTGTCTGTAGTACTACATGACAGGAAATAGTGCTGCCATCTACTGTTTGTGGTACTACATGACATGAAAGAGTGCTGCCAACTACTGTCTGTAGAACTGCATAACAGGAAATAGTCCTGCCATCTACTGTCTGTAATACAATATGACAGGAAATAGTGCTGCCATCTAGTGTCTGTAGTTCTACATGACAGGAAATAGTGCTGCCATCTAGTGTCTCTGGCGCTACATGACAGGAAATAGTGCTGCCATCTAATGTCTGTAGTACTACATGACAGGAAATAGTGCTGCCATCTAGTGTCTGTAGTACTACATGACAGGAAATAGTGCTGCCATCTAGTGTCTGTAGTACTACATGACAGGAAATAGTGCTGCCATCTAGTGTCTGTGGCGCTACATGAGAGGAAATAGTGCTGCCATCTACTGTCTGTAGTACTACATGACAGGAAATAGTGCTGCCATCTAGTGTCTGTATTACTACATGACAGGACATGGTGCTGCCATCTACTGTCTGTAGTACTACATGACAGGAAATAGTGCTGCCATCTAGTGTCTGTAGTTCAACATGACAGTAAGTAGTGCTGCCATCTAGTGTCTGTAGTACTACATGACAGGAAATAGTGCTGCCATCTACTGTCTGTAGTACTACATGACAGGAAATCGTGCTGCCATCTAGTGTCTGTAGTACTACATGACAGGAAATAGTGCTGCCATCTAGTGTCTGTAGTACTACATGACAGGAAATAGTGCTGCCATCTAGTGTCTGTAGAACTACATGACAGGAAATAGTGCTGCCATCTTCTGTCTGTGGCGCTACATGATAGAAAATAGTGCTGCCATCTACTGTCTGTAGTACTACATCACAGGAAATAGTGCTGCCATCTACTGTCTGTAGTACTACATGACAGGAAATAGTGCTGCCATCTAGTGTCTGTAGTACTACATGACAGGAAATAGTGCTGCCATCTAGTGTCTGTAGTACTACATGACAGGAAATAGTGCTGCCATCTACTGTCTGTAGTATTACATGACAGGAAATAGTGCTGCCATCTAGTGTCTGTGGTACTACATGACAGGAAATAGTGCTGCCGTCTACTGTTTCTGGTACTACATGACAGGAAATAGTGCTGCCATCTACTGTCTATTGTACTACATGACAGAAAATAGTGCTGCCAACTACTGTCTGTAGTACTACATGACAGGAAATAGTGCTGCCCTCTAGTGTCTGTATTACTACATGACAGGACATAGTGCTGCCATCTACTGTCTGTAGTACTACATGACAGGAAATAGTGCTGCCATCTAGTGTCTGTAGTTCAACATGACAGTAAATAGTGCTGCCATCTAGTGTCTGTAGTACTACATGACAGGAAAGAGTGCTGCCATCTACTGTCAGTAGTACTACATGACAGGAAATAGTGCTGCCATCTAGTGTCTGTAGTACTACATGACAGGAAATAGTGCTGCCATCTAGTGTCTGTGGTACTACATGACAGGAAATAGTGCTGCCATCTACTGTCTATAGTACTACATGACAGGAAATAGTGCTGCCAACTACTGTCTGTAGTACTACATGACAGGAAATAGTGCTGCCATCTAGTGTCTGTATTACTACATGACTGGACATAGTGCTGCCATCTACTGTCTGTAGTACTACATGACAGGTAATAGTGCTGCCATCTAGTGTCTGTATTACTACATGACAGGACATAGTGCTGCCATCTACTGTCTGTAGTACTACATGACAGGAAATAGTGCTGCCATCTAGTAACTGTAGTACTACATGACAGGAAATAGTGCTGCCATCTACTGTCTGTAGTACTACATGACAGGAAATAGTGCTGCCATCTACTGTCTGTAGAACTACATGACAGGAAATAGTGCTGCCATCTAGTGTCTGTAGTACTACATGACAGGAAATAGTGCTGCCATCTAGTGTCTGTAGTACTACATGACAGGAAGTAGTGCTGCCATCTAGTGTCTGTAGTACTACATGACAGGAAATAGTGCTGCCATCTAGTGTCTGTAGTACTACATGACAGGAAATAGTGCTGCCATCTACTGTCTGTAGTACTACATGACAGGAAATAGTGCTGCCATCTAGTGTCTGTGGTACTACATGACAGGAAATAGTGCTGCCATCTAGTGTCTGTAGTACTACATGACAGGAAATAGTGCTGCCATCTACTGTTTGTGGTACTACATGACAGGAAATAGTGCTGCCATCTAGTGTCTGTGGTACTACATGACAGGAAATAGTGCTGCCATCTACTGTCTGTAGTACTACATGACAGGAAATAGTACTGCCATCTACTGTTTGTGGTACTACATGACATGAAAGAGTGCTGCCAACTACTGTCTGTAGAACTGCATAACATGAAATAGTCCTGCCATCTACTGTCTGTAATACAATATGACAGGAAATAGTGCTGCCATCTAGTGTCTGTAGTTCTACATGACAGGAAATAGTGCTGCCATCTAGTGTCTCTGGCGCTACATGACAGGAAAAAGTGCTGCCATCTAATGTCTGTAGTATTTCATGACAGGAAATAGTGCTGCCATCTAGTGTCTGTAGTACTACATGACAGGAAATAGTGCTGCCATCTAGTGTCTGTAGTACTACATGACAGGAAATAGTGCTGCCATCTAGTGTCTGTGGCGCTACATGAGAGGAAATAGTGCTGCCATTTACTGTTTGTGGTGCTACATGACAGGAAATAGTGCTGCCATCTAGTTTCTGTAGTACTACATGACAGGAAATAGTGCTGCCATCTACTGTCTTTGGCGCTACATGACAGGAAATAGTGCTGCCATCTTCTGTCTGTGGCGCTACATGACAGGAAATAGTGCTGCCATCTACTGTCTGTGGTGCTACATGACAGGAAATAGTGCTGCCATCTAGTGTCTGTAGTACTACATGACAGGAAATAGTGCTGCCATCTACTGTCTTTGGCGCTATATGACAGGAAATAGTGCTGCCATCTTCTGTCTGTGGCGCTACATGATAGGAAATAGTGCTGCCATCTACTGTCTGTGGCGCTACATGACAGGAAAAAGTGCTGCCATCTAGTGTCTGTGGCGCTACATGACAGGAAATAGTGCTGCTATCTAGTGTCTGTAGTTCTACATGACAGGAATTAGTGCTGCCATATATTGTCTGTAGTACTACATGACAGGAAATAGTGCTGCCATCTACTGTCTGTAGTACCACATGACAGGAAATAGTGCTGCCATCTACTGTCTGTAGTACAACATGACAGGAAATAGTGCTGCCATCTAGTGTCTGTAGTACAACATGACAGGAAATAGTGCTGCCATCTAGTGTCTGTAGTACTACATGACAGGAAATAGTGCTGCCATCTGCTGTCTGTAGTACAACATGACAGGAAATAGTGCTGCCATCTAGTGTCTGTAGTACTACATGACAGGAAATAGTGCTGCCATCTACTGTCTTTGGCGCTACATGACAGGAAATAGTGCTGCCATCTTCTGTCTGTGGCACTACATGATAGGAAATAGTGCTGCCATCTACTGTCTGTGACGCTACATGACAGGAAAAAGTGCTGCCATCTAGTGTCTGTGGTACTACATGACAGGAAATAGTGCTGCCATCTAGTGTCTGTGGTACTACATGACAGGAAATAGTGCTGCCATCTACTGTCTGTAGTACTACATGACAGGAAATAGTGCTGCCATCTACTGTTTGTGGTACTACATGACAGGAAATAGTGCTGCCATTTACTGTCTGTAGAACTACATGACAGGAAATAGTGCTGCCATCTACTGTCTATAGTACTACATGACAGGAAATAGTGCTGCCATCTAGTGTCTGTGGTACTACATGACAGGAAATAGTGCTGCCATCTACTGTCTGTAGTACTACATGACAGGAAATAGTGCTGCCATCTACTGTTTGTGGTACTACATGACAGGAAATAGTGCTGCCATCTAGTGTCTGTGGTACTACATGACAGCAAATAGTGCTGCCATCTACTGTCTGTAGTACTACATGACAGGAAATAGTGCTGCCATCTACTGTTTGTGGTACTACATGACATGAAAGAGTGCTGCCAACTACTGTCTGTAGAACTGCATAACAGGAAATAGTCCTGCCATCTACTGTCTGTAATACAATATGACAGGAAATAGTGCTGCCATCTAGTGTCTGTAGTTCTACATGACAGGAAATAGTGCTGCCATCTAGTGTCTCTGGCGCTACATGACAGGAAATAGTGCTGCCATCTAATGTCTGTAGTATTTCATGACAGGAAATAGTGCTGCCATCTAGTGTCTGTAGTACTACATGACAGGAAATAGTGCTGCCATCTAGTGTCTGTAGTACTACATGACAGGAAATAGTGCTGCCATCTAGTGTCTGTGGCGCTACATGAGAGGAAATAGTGCTGCCATCTACTGTCTGTAGTACTACATGACAGGAAATAGTGCTGCCATCTAGTGTCTGTATTACTACATGACAGGACATGGTGCTGCCATCTACTGTCTGTAGTACTACATGACAGGAAATAGTGCTGCCATCTAGTGTCTGTAGTTCAACATGACAGTAAGTAGTGCTGCCATCTAGTGTCTGTAGTACTACATGACAGGAAATAGTGCTGCCATCTACTGTCTGTAGTACTACATGACAGGAAATCGTGCTGCCATCTAGTGTCTGTAGTACTACATGACAGGAAATAGTGCTGCCATCTAGTGTCTGTAGTACTACATGACAGGAAATAGTGCTGCCATCTAGTGTCTGTATTACTACATGACAGGACATAGTGCTGCCATCTACTGTCTGTAGTACTACATGACAGGAAATAGTGCTGCCATCTAGTGTCTGTATTACTACATGACAGGACATAGTGCTGCCATCTACTGTCTGTAGTACTAGATGACAGGAAATAGTGCTGCCATCTAGTGTCTGTAGTACTACATGACAGGAAATAGTGCTGCCATCTACTGTCTGTAGTACTACATGACAGGAAATAGTGCTGCCATCTACTGTCTGTAGAACTACATGACAGGAAATAGTGCTGCCATCTAGTGTCTGTAGTACTACATGACAGGAAATAGTGCTGCCATCTACTGTCTGTAGTACTACATGACAGGAAGTAGTGCTGCCATCTAGTGTCTGTAGTACTACATGACAGGAAATAGTGCTGCCATCTAGTGTCTGTAGTACTACATGACAGGAAATAGTGCTGCCATCTACTGTCTGTAGTACTACATGACAGGAAATAGTGCTGCCATCTAGTGTCTGTGGTACTACATGACAGGAAATAGTGCTGCCATCTACTGTCTGTAGTACTACATGACAGGAAATAGTGCTGCCATCTACTGTTTGTGGTACTACATGACAGGAAATAGTGCTGCCATTTACTGTCTGTAGAACTACATGACAGGAAATAGTGCTGCCATCTACTGTCTATAGTACTACATGACAGGAAATAGTGCTGCCATCTAGTGTCTGTGGTACTACATGACAGGAAATAGTGCTGCCATCTACTGTCTGTAGTACTACATGACAGGAAATAGTGCTGCCATCTACTGTTTGTGGTACTACATGACAGGAAATAGTGCTGCCATCTAGTGTCTGTGGTACTACATGACAGCAAATAGTGCTGCCATCTACTGTCTGTAGTACTACATGACAGGAAATAGTGCTGCCATCTACTGTTTGTGGTACTACATGACATGAAAGAGTGCTGCCAACTACTGTCTGTAGAACTGCATAACAGGAAATAGTCCTGCCATCTACTGTCTGTAATACAATATGACAGGAAATAGTGCTGCCATCTAGTGTCTGTATATCAGGAACTGGTGATTATATGTTAGGTGGAACACAACTGCAGAATGAATAATAATATGTATGTTACACAGGACTGTCTGAAACCTCTATTTCTGAAAAGGTTTCCTTCAGTCATGTGAGTAAGTTTAATATAACAAGCATTGATAACTTATTCAGCAGAAAGTGAATAAGAAAATAATATACTGTTAAGATCAGGCTTAGATAATAACAGGTGAACTGTGGACAAGATAAAGATTCAGTCAGGCAGCATTGGAGTAACAGTACAAGACAAGTGAAGTTGCGGTTAATGTTTATAGTTTTGAGATTAAACTTCTTATCTTAATACAAGACACAGTACATACGATATGAGGTATGATGTTTAGCAGTAATTTGTACCTTGGTAATGCAGACAGGCAGGAGAGCAAGCACGGTTACCTTCGTAGGTGATTCAGAGTAGTTAGACTGAGACCGGAGCAGACCCGGAAGTGACGTCACGCTGTGTAGCGTAATCGGAGAAACACAGTGACAGGCTGAATGAACACTGAAGGTATGAGCTGCGGTAAAAAGAAAGCAGCGAGAGGCAAATGAAAAAATGCAATAGGTACTTTACCCCACAACAGAGAGAGAGAGACTGTGAATGTAATTCCAAGGTAGAAGTTGCTGTTTAGGATAAGGCTCAGAACTCCGGATAATAAGGTAGAGAAGCAAAAGCTGAGCAGGCAGGTAAACCTCTCTGTAGCGAAGATCATCAATACTGAGCAAGGTGTAACAGGTGAGCGGCACACTTAAAGAAAGAGGAACAAATCAGAAAGTAGTGGGTGTAGCTAGGAGAAAAATGGGTTGAACCAGGCAGAACCTGACACTGTAGTTCTACATGACAGGAAATAGTGCTGCCATCTAGTGTCTCTGGCGCTACATGACAGGAAATAGTGCTGCCATCTAATGTCTGTAGTATTTCATGACAGGAAATAGTGCTGCCATCTAGTGTCTGTAGTACTACATGACAGGAAATAGTGCTGCCATCTAGTGTCTGTAGTACTACATGACAGGAAATAGTGCTGCCATCTAGTGTCTGTGGCGCTACATGAGAGGAAATAGTGCTGCCATCTACTGTCTGTAGTACTACATGACAGGAAATAGTGCTGCCATCTAGTGTCTGTATTACTACATGACAGGACATGGTGCTGCCATCTACTGTCTGTAGTACTACATGACAGGAAATAGTGCTGCCATCTAGTGTCTGTAGTTCAACATGACAGTAAGTAGTGCTGCCATCTAGTGTCTGTAGTACTACATGACAGGAAATAGTGCTGCCATCTACTGTCTGTAGTACTACATGACAGGAAATCGTGCTGCCATCTAGTGTCTGTAGTACTACATGACAGGAAATAGTGCTGCCATCTAGTGTCTGTAGTACTACATGACAGGAAATAGTGCTGCCATCTAGTGTCTGTAGAACTACATGACAGGAAATAGTGCTGCCATCTTCTGTCTGTGGCGCTACATGATAGAAAATAGTGCTGCCATCTACTGTCTGTAGTACTACATCACAGGAAATAGTGCTGCCATCTACTGTCTGTAGTACTACATGACAGGAAATAGTGCTGCCATCTAGTGTCTGTAGTACTACATGACAGGAAATAGTGCTGCCATCTAGTGTCTGTAGTACTTCATGACAGGAAATAGTGCTGCCATCTACTGTCTGTAGTATTACATGACAGGAAATAGTGCTGCCATCTAGTGTCTGTGGTACTACATGACAGGAAATAGTGCTGCCGTCTACTGTTTCTGGTACTACATGACAGGAAATAGTGCTGCCATCTACTGTCTATAGTACTACATGACAGAAAATAGTGCTGCCAACTACTGTCTGTAGTACTACATGACAGGAAATAGTGCTGCCCTCTAGTGTCTGTATTACTACATGACAGGACATAGTGCTGCCATCTACTGTCTGTAGTACTACATGACAGGAAATAGTGCTGCCATCTAGTGTCTGTAGTTCAACATGACAGTAAATAGTGCTGCCATCTAGTGTCTGTAGTACTACATGACAGGAAAGAGTGCTGCCATCTACTGTCAGTAGTACTACATGACAGGAAATAGTGCTGCCATCTAGTGTCTGTAGTACTACATGACAGGAAATAGTGCTGCCATCTAGTGTCTGTGGTACTACATGACAGGAAATAGTGCTGCCATCTACTGTCTATAGTACTACATGACAGGAAATAGTGCTGCCAACTACTGTCTGTAGTACTACATGACAGGAAATAGTGCTGCCATCTAGTGTCTGTATTACTACATGACTGGACATAGTGCTGCCATCTACTGTCTGTAGTACTACATGACAGGTAATAGTGCTGCCATCTAGTGTCTGTATTACTACATGACAGGACATAGTGCTGCCATCTACTGTCTGTAGTACTACATGACAGGAAATAGTGCTGCCATCTAGTAACTGTAGTACTACATGACAGGAAATAGTGCTGCCATCTACT
The DNA here is from genome assembly GCF_027579735.1 of Bombina bombina. Lineage (NCBI taxonomy): Eukaryota > Metazoa > Chordata > Amphibia > Anura > Bombinatoridae > Bombina > Bombina bombina. Next base: position 18,411,844 of record NC_069499.1, on the reverse strand, counting down.
GTCTGTAGTACTACATGACAGGAAATAGTGCTGCCATCTACTGTCTGTAGAACTACATGACAGGAAATAGTGCTGCCATCTAGTGTCTGTAGTACTACATGACAGGAAATAGTGCTGCCATCTAGTGTCTGTAGTACTACATGACAGGAAGTAGTGCTGCCATCTAGTGTCTGTAGTACTACATGACAGGAAATAGTGCTGCCATCTAGTGTCTGTAGTACTACATGACAGGAAATAGTGCTGCCATCTACTGTCTGTAGTACTACATGACAGGAAATAGTGCTGCCATCTAGTGTCTGTGGTACTACATGACAGGAAATAGTGCTGCCATCTACTGTCTGTAGTACTACATGACAGGAAATAGTGCTGCCATCTACTGTTTGTGGTACTACATGACAGGAAATAGTGCTGCCATCTAGTGTCTGTGGTACTACATGACAGGAAATAGTGCTGCCATCTACTGTCTGTAGTACTACATGACAGGAAATAGTGCTGCCATCTACTGTTTGTGGTACTACATGACATGAAAGAGTGCTGCCAACTACTGTCTGTAGAACTGCATAACATGAAATAGTCCTGCCATCTACTGTCTGTAATACAATATGACAGGAAATAGTGCTGCCATCTAGTGTCTGTAGTTCTACATGACAGGAAATAGTGCTGCCATCTAGTGTCTCTGGCGCTACATGACAGGAAATAGTGCTGCCATCTAATGTCTGTAGTATTTCATGACAGGAAATAGTGCTGCCATCTAGTGTCTGTAGTACTACATGACAGGAAATAGTGCTGCCATCTAGTGTCTGTAGTACTACATGACAGGAAATAGTGCTGCCATCTAGTGTCTGTGGCGCTACATGAGAGGAAATAGTGCTGCCATTTACTGTCTGTGGTGCTACATGACAGGAAATAGTGCTGCCATCTAGTTTCTGTAGTACTACATGACAGGAAATAGTGCTGCCATCTACTGTCTTTGGCGCTACATGACAGGAAATAGTGCTGCCATCTTCTGTCTGTGGCGCTACATGACAGGAAATAGTGCTGCCATCTACTGTCTGTGGTGCTACATGACAGGAAATAGTGCTGCCATCTAGTGTCTGTAGTACTACATGACAGGAAATAGTGCTGCCATCTACTGTCTTTGGCGCTACATGACAGGAAATAGTGCTGCCATCTTCTGTCTGTGGCGCTACATGATAGGAAATAGTGCTGCCATCTACTGTCTGTGGCGCTACATGACAGGAAAAAGTGCTGCCATCTAGTGTCTGTGGCGCTACATGACAGGAAATAGTGCTGCTATCTAGTGTCTGTAGTTCTACATGACAGGAATTAGTGCTGCCATATATTGTCTGTAGTACTACATGACAGGAAATAGTGCTGCCATCTACTGTCTGTAGTACCACATGACAGGAAATAGTGCTGCCATCTACTGTCTGTAGTACAACATGACAGGAAATAGTGCTGCCATCTAGTGTCTGTAGTACAACATGACAGGAAATAGTGCTGCCATCTAGTGTCTGTAGTACTACATGACAGGAAATAGTGCTGCCATCTGCTGTCTGTAGTACAACATGACAGGAAATAGTGCTGCCATCTAGTGTCTGTAGTACTACATGACAGGAAATAGTGCTGCCATCTACTGTCTTTGGCGCTACATGACAGGAAATAGTGCTGCCATCTTCTGTCTGTGGCACTACATGATAGGAAATAGTGCTGCCATCTACTGTCTGTGACGCTACATGACAGGAAAAAGTGCTGCCATCTAGTGTCTGTGGCGCTACATGACAGGAAATAGTGCTGCTATCTAGTGTCTGTAGTTCTACATGACAGGAAATAGAGCTGCCATCTAGTGTCTGTAGTACTACATGACAGGAAATAGTGCTGCTATCTAGTGTCTGTAGTTCTACATGACAGGAAATAGTGCTGCCATATATTGTCTTTAGTACTACATGACAGGAAATAGTGCTGCCATCTACTGTCTGTGGTACTACATGACAGGAAATAGGGCTGCCATCTATTGTCTGTAGTACTACATGACAGGAAATAGTGCTGCCATCTAGTGTCTGTAGTACTACATGACAGGAAATAGTGCTGCCATCTAGTGTCTGTAGTACTACATGACAGGAAATAGGGCTGCCATCTATTGTCTGTAGTTCTACATGACAGGAAATAGTGCTGCCATCTAGTGTCAGTAGTACTACATGACAGGAAATAGTGCTGCCATCTACTGTCTGTAGTACAACATGACAGGAAATAGTGCTGCCATCTAGTGTCTGTAGTACTAAATGACTGGAAATAATGCTGCCATCTACTGTTCTTGCTAATGTATAACATTTTTGAAAAACTGCTGCCATAAAGTGCTGCAGACATGTGCACAGTCCTGAATTTACATCCCTGCTTTTTAACAAAGGTTAACAAGAAAATATGGATATTTATTAATAGAAGTAAAATAGAAAGTTGTTTAAAATTGTATGTTCTATCTGAATCATGAAAAAAACATTTTGGATTTTACATCCCTTTAACCTTTAATCCCATATTGTGTGGTATTCCAAGTGCAAAGTAGCTAGGGTTTTCAGATGTCGACCACAAAAATACTGGATGACCTATAGGTGACTGGGCACTGCTGGTATGTGCGGTCATATAAAACTGGATGACCTATAGGTGACTGGGCACTGCTGGTAGGTGCGGTCATATAATACTGGATGACCTATAGGATACTTGGCACTGGTGGTAGGTGTGGTCATAAAATACTGGATGACCTATAGGTGACTGGGCACTGCTGGTAGGTGTGGTCATATAATACTGGATGACCTATAGGTGATGGGGCACTGGTGGTAGGTGTGGTCATATATTACTGGATGACCTATAGGTGACTAGGCACTGCTGGTAGGTGTGGTCATATAATACTGGATGACCTATAGGTGACTGGGCACTGCTGGTAGGTGTGGTCATATAATACTGGATGACCTATAGGTGATGGGACACTGCTGATAGGTGTGTTCATATAATACTGGATGGCTTATAGGTGACAGGGCACTGCTGGTAGGTGTGTTACGGTACCAACACGATACCAAGGGTTAATACCAGGGAACAACGTCCTGCATAGGGAATCAGCAATTCACAAACCAGACAGTTTTCAGGTTTAAACAGAATGTCATTTATTAAAGGCTGAATGCCTAGTATTTATACAGGTTTTGACCCCAGATGGGGGGGTTGAATATAACCCTGGCTTCAGGTTACAGAGGGCATTGGTTAAACAGTAAAGCAAACATATGAACAATGCATCAAACCTCTAAGAATTGTCTATTCACAGGTAAAACAGATTAACATATTAAGTACTCAGACAATCTGATGTTGGGCAGTCTAGTTAACATAATCACACAAAACCCTATCAGTTTACCTAGACAGACTCCTGAGACACAATCAGATCTTAAACATGCATAGAATACATCTTATTACAGAATATAGGAACAGTTCTTATTAGCTATAAAGTCTTTTATGCCCACTTGGCTTATAGAGTCACAATTGCTCCCACAAGGGGCACTCACACCCTGTACCCATCCTGTATTTATGGATACAGGGTGACATAGACATAAGACAGAGTTATGAAAGTACATGGGGTGTCCAGCATATAAAATTCCATATTTCCATGCAGTCTCTGGGTATCCTTAAGCCCATATACCTCCAGCCCAAAGAATGTTCCATAACAGGCCCTCCAATGTACAGTGGCGAGATTGGTTTTGTCTCATCTCTCCCCTTTTCCAAACAGACTAACAGGGTATCTGACCTCCTGCCGGTCAGTGCCCTGGTTAGTCCAGCAACCCACCCATAAAACACAATTGGTAGTACAGCCCACCCACAATAAATGGTTACTACACCTGAGTACGGGGAAAACTTGTCCATGTCCAGGTGCCTCACCACAGCTGTGTGGGGGACTGGTACGCTGAATTGGTGGGTTGCGAGGTGGGCAGAGACCAGCTGTACTCTGCCCGGGTGCCAGCACTACCATGGAAGTAGCCTGGTGGGAGCCTGGTTGCTGGAGGGGGAGACCGACTGTCTCCCCTTTGGATACATAGCTGTGCTGCTGGAGGGGGAGACCAATCATCTCCCCTTTGGCTAAACAGCCGTGTTGCTGGGGGACAGGACCAACTGTCCCTACCCCTTGTAACGCAGCCTGCCGCTGGGGAATGGAGTCTGGGCTCCCAATTCCCTGCAGGACCGGTGGAGAGACCTCGGTCCCATCTCCACCGGCCACCTGGGGTCCTTCCCAGTAAATCTCCACAATATCTTCCCAGCTGGATGGGTCTGGATCTGGGTCTTTCACCTTGCTGTCCTGCTGAGCCTTCCCAATGGAGTGGAAGAGATCTCGGTAGTCCTGCTCCAGTTCCCACTCCAGGGCTGCTAAGTGAGCCAGGTCTGGCTCTACTTCATGGGGGTCAGCCCAGTCATGCCTAGCCTCCCTCTCATAGAAAATGTCCTGAAGTCTGGTCTGCGCAGGGCTCCCAAAGTCAGGCTCTGCAAAGGACTCCCATAACAAGCCAGGACCATCAAACTCCTCTCCCTCTGGTTTGTCATGCTCAGCTGTCCAGGGTATATACTGTGCCATATACCACCAGAGCGCCTGGTAGGCATGTCAGTTTGCTGGGACAATCCATCTGGATTCCCGTTATGAGAGAGAATTCCTGTCCATACAAACAAGGGTTCAAATTCCTCAGTGCCCAGACCAGGGCCAAACAGTCCTTCAAAATCCCATCAGCTTCTTTACGAGTTTTCTGTACCTGCTCTTTATAGGTATCCACAATCCCTTCATACTGACATAGGGTGCCCTTGAGTTGCTGCACCTCACTATGAGCCAGCGTCAGCTTCTCCTCAAGTGTCGCTAAGTTTGTCTTTAAGGTTTCATGTCCCACTCTCAAGCTGGTGTTTTCTGCAGTCTGTCGGTGCAGCTTGTCTAGCAGAGATTCACGTTCTAAACGTGCTTTTTCCTCTGCGCTCCTCTTCTCCTTCATCAGCGCATTGTAACGGGACCTCCACATATCCATAGCGGATAGAGATTTACTGAGCTCAGCGTCCTGGGGCTTAGCAGCAGGTGGGTCAGTCTCTGCTGCACGGATCTGGGCACGGGTAGTCACAGAGTTAACATCAGCGGGACCCATAGGAGCGTAGGCAGAAACAAGGGGGGCCAAGTCATTTCCAAGAAGAACATCAGCAGGTAAGTCCTTCTTGACCCCCACATTCACAGGTCTAGCGCCCACTCCCCAAACCAAATGTACCCTGGCAACAGGTAGGCTGAACACATCGCCCCCTGCTACCCTCACAGCCACAGTGTCTCCAGTGTACTGTTTCTCAGACACCAAGTTCTTTTGAAGCAAGGTCATGGTAGCACCAGTATCCCGTAGACCACTGACCTTCTTCCCATTCACTTTAACCAGTTGCCGGTTATTCCGGTGGGCAGCTTGCACAAGGTCTGCCTCATGTAGGATGCTCCAGCATTCTTGCGCCTCTACGTAGCGGGCCGCAGGCTGAGGATTACGTGGGATTCCGCCGGCGGGTCTTCTCCAGGACTGCGCTTGGTTCGCTGCGTTTAGGGGACACTCTGGTCTTTTGTGCCCTAGTTGCTTACATCTAAAGCACCGAATAGGTTGTGAGTAGCACCGCAAATTGAACAGGGCTCCATGAGGGTAGTTCGTGGCCGGAGGCTGTGTGGTATAGCGGTGCGCCGGGGTTTGGTAACTGGCAGCTGCTGGGGTGACTGGGGGTCTGTACTCCACTCTAGCAGGGGGCTTAGTGGTAGCAGTGTCCAGTTTGCAGGCATCCGTATACTCATCTGCCAAGCGAGCCGCTTCCTGCAGGGTGGAGGGTTTACGGTCCCGAACCCACTCTCGAACTCCTGCGGGTAACTTGTCGAAGCAATGTTCCAACAGGAATAGCTGCAGCACCTCTTCCCCAGATATGGCTTGGCACCCCGCTATCCAGTGAGCTGCTGTGCGGTGCACCTTACATGCCCACTCAAGGTAGGAATCTCCAGCTAATTTAACAGTGTCTCTGAACCGCCTCCGGTATGCCTCCGGTGATGGGGCACTGCTGGTAGGTGTGGTAATATAATACTGGATGACCTATAGATGACTGGGCACTGTTGGTAGGTGTGGTCATAAAATACTGGATGACCTAAAGTTGACAGGGCACTGCTGGTAGGTGTGGTCATATAATACTGGATGACTTATAGGTGATGGGGCACTGCTGGTAGGTGTGGTCATATAATACTGGATGACCAACAGGTGACTGGGCACTGCTGATAGTTGTGGTCATATAATACTGGATGACTTATAGGTGATTGGGCACTGCTGGTAGGTGTGGTCATATAATACTGGATGGATGACTGATAGGTGTGGTCATATAATGACTCTACCTTTATTCCACCCTTGAATGACTGTACAAATGTTTCACATCTGAGCAGTAATTTATACTCTTAGCTGGCCATAACCACACAGCATTGATTTGACCACATTTGGCTGTCAGTAGCTCATACAGTGCAGTGTTACTACATGGTTAAAAATAATACCACAATGATTTTACTGGAGAGCCTGCTAAAATACTGGACTGTCCAGTTAAATAATTGACACCTGGCAGCCCTAAAAGGGGCGCTAAAGTGTAATGTACCCTGCTCTATCTATTGAGCTTCACTTGTAATATAGCCATAAATTGAGTTATTATTCCTGTAATTTACAGAGCTGTGGAAGGATTTTTAGGCTACTCTAGGACACTATCAGATAAAAAATATTTTACAAAAAATAATAAAAAAAAGTTATAGGGCTCAAAGATATATTGTATGAGGTGTTTAACAAAAAAAGAGTTTCAAAGGACTTTAACCTACATATAGAACTAGCGCTCTGCTTGCAATCTAGCCTAAACCTGGTGTTGTTTAGTACTGTGTGAGCATTGACATCAATTTTATGACTAACCAAGAAAATGAATATTAGTAACAGAACATTATAAACTTTACATGCCATCTCATTAACCCCTTTGGTACTGGGACTTTCAGAGAAGAACTTGCCAAAAATTCCATAGAATATTTAGCATTTTTACTATCACTCTGTTTAAGCAGAAATAAAGCCTTGCTTTTTTTCTTATTTACCTTTCAAAACTATATATATTTTTTTATATACAAGGTATTGATCCAGGCCCATTTTAATATATTTCATGGCACTATTCCACCGCCAAATGCGATCATATGAAAAAAAAAATCTTTAACTTTTTCATAAACTTTGGGTTTCTTAATTCATTTTTTTACATACCACTTGTGTAATCATGGCACAAATGGTTGTAAAAGCTTCTCTGGGATTCCCTTTGTTCATAAATAGTAGACATGCATGGATTTGCCATTGCTTTTTGGTAATTAGAAGACTGCTAATTGAAGCTGCACACCACACTTCTATTATTCCCAGAAGTAAATGTGTTAATCAAATAGCTTGTAAGGTTAATTTTAGCTTTAATGTAGAGATTACCCTCCTACCTGACACTTTCCAGCATCTGATCTCTCCCAAACATCTCTCTTTCCTCCCTCCCTCACACCCCACTTCTATTTATTATATTCCTACTTCTATTTATTATATCGCTACTTCTATTTATTATATACCCTACTTCTATATATTATATTCCTACTTCTATTTATTATATCTCTACTTCTATTTGTTATATTCCTACTTCTATTTATTATATCTCTACTTCTATTTATTACATCCATTATATAACATAGTAACATAGTAACATAGTAGATGAGGTTGAAAAAAGATCAAAGTCCATCAAGTTCAACTGATAATAATCTAAAATACTTACAAAAAGCTCCAGTTAAACTTAAATAATCCCACTAAATGGTGACCCATTTAATACTAGCAATCATATATTTGAATTTTGTTTATAGACAGAAATGTATTCAAATTTTTTTACATATAGCTAGGGTATTGACATTCACTACCTCCTTTGGTAATGAGTTCCACAATTCTATTGCTCTTACAGTGAAAAAACATACGGCTAGATTTAGAGTTTGGCGTTAGCCGTCAAAACCAGCGTTAGAGGCTCCTAACGCTGGTTTTGGGCTACCGCTGGTATTTAGAGTCAGTCAGGAAAGGGTCTAACGCTCACTTTGCAGCCGCGACTTTTCCATACCGCAGATCCCCTTACGTCAATTGCGTATCCTATCTTTTCAATGGGATCTTTCTAACGCCGGTATTTAGAGTCGTGGCTGAAGTGAGCGTTAGAAATCTAACGACAAAACTCCAGCCGCAAAAAAAAGTCAGTAGTTAAGAGCTTTCTAGGCTAACGCCGGTTCATAAAGCTCTTAACTACAGTGCTCTAAAGTACACTAACACCCATAAACTACCTATGTACCCCTAAACCGAGGTCCCCCCACATCGCAACCACTCTATTAATATTTTTTAACCCCTAATCTGCCGACCGCACACCGCCGCCACCTACGTTATCCCTATGTACCCCTAATCTGCTGCCCCTAATACCGCTGACACCTACATAATATTTATTAACCCCTAATCTGCCGCCCCCGCTATCGCTGACACCTGCATATTTTTTTTAACCCCTAATATGCCGCTCCGTACACCGCCGCAACCTACATTATACCTATGTACCCCTAATCTGCTGCCCCTAACACAGCCGACCCCTATATTATATTTATTAACCCCTAATCTGCCGCCCCCAACGTCGCCTCCACCTACCTACAATTATTAACCCCTAATCTGCCGACCGGACCACACCGCTACTATAATAAATGTATTAACCCCTAAAGCTAAGTCTAACCCTAACACTAACACCCCCCTAACTTAAATATAATTTAAATCTAACAAAATAAATTAACTTTTATTAAATAAATTATTCCTATTTAAAGCTAAATACTTACCTGTAAAATAAACCCTAATATAGCTACAATATAAATTATAATTATATTGTAGCTATTTTAGGATTAATATTTATTTTACAGGCAACTTTGTAATTATTTTAACCAGGTACAATAGCTGTTAAATAGTTAAGAACTATTTAATAGCTACCTAGTTAAAATAATTACAAAATTACCTGTAAAATAAATCCTAACCTAAGTTACAATTAAACCTAACACTACACTATCAATAAATAAATTAAATAAACTACCTACAATTATCTACAATTAAACCTAACACTACACTATCAATAAATTAATTAAATAAAATACCTACAAATAAATACAATGAAATAAACTAACTAAAGTACAAAATAAAAAAGAACTAAGTTACAAAAAATAAAAAATATTTACAAACATTAGAAAAATATTACAACAATTTTAAGCTAATTAAACCTACTCTAAGCCCCCTAATAAAATAACAAAGACCCCCAAAATAAAAAAATGCCCTACCCTATTCTAAAATTAAAATATAAAAGCTCTTTTACCTTACCAGCCCTGAAAAGGGCCCTTTGCGGGGCATGCCCCAAAGTATTCAGCTCTTTTGCCTGTAAAAAAAAAAACATACAATACCCCCCCCAACATCACAACCCACCACCCACATACCCCTAATCTAACCCAAACCCCCCTTAAATAAACCTAACACTAAGCCCCTGAAGATCTTCCTACCTTGTCTTCACCATGCCAGGTATCACCGATCGCTCCAGGCTCCGAAATCTTCATCCAAGCCCAAGCGGGGGCTGGAGATCCATCATCCGGCTGAAGTCTTCTATCAAGCGACGGCTGAAAAGATCCAGAAGAGGCTCCAAAGTCTTCATGCTACCCGGGCAGAAGAGTAGATCCGGACCGGCAACCATCTTCTTCAAAGCGGTGACAAGCGGCTCCATGTTGAAGACCTCCGTCGCGGATCCATCCTCTTCTTGCGACGTCCTAAGTCAGAATGAAGGTTCCTTTAAATGACGTCATCCAAGATGGCGTCCCTCGAATTCCGATTGGCTGATAGGATTCTATCAGCCAATCGGAATTAAGGTAGGAAAAATCTGATTGGCTGATGGAATCAGCCAATCAAATTCAAGTTCAATCCGATTGGCTGATCCAATCAGCCAATCAGATTGAGCTTGCATTCTATTGGCTGCTCGGAACAGCCAATAGGATGCGAGCTCAATCTGATTGGCTGATTCAATCAGCCAATCAGATTTTCCCTACCTTAATTCCGATTGGCTGATATAATCCTATCAGCCAATCGGAATTCGAGGGACGCCATCTTGGATGACGTCATTTAAAGGAACTTTCATTCGGAAGTCTTCAACATGGAGCCGCTTGTCACCGCTTTGAAGAAGATGGTTGCCGGTCCGGATATAGAAGACTTCAGCCGGATGATGGATCTCCAGCCCCCGCTTGGGCTTGGATGAAGATTTCGGATCCTGGAGCGATCGGTGATACCTGGCATGGTGAAGACAAGGTAGGAAGATCTTCAGGGGCTTAGTGTTAGGTTTATTTAAGGGGGGTTTGGGTTAGATTAGGGGTATGTGGGTGGTGGGTTGTAATGTTGGGCGGGGGTATTGTATGTTTTTTTTTACAGGCAAAAGAGCTGAATTTTTTGGGGCATGCCCCGCAAAGGGCCCTTTTCAGGGCTGGTAAGGTAAAAGAGCTTTTCTATTTTAATTTTAGAATAGGGTAGGGCATTTTTTTATTTTGGGGGTCTTTGTTATTTTATTAGGGGGCTTAGAGTAGGTGTAATTAGTTTAAAATTAGATTTAAATTATATTTAATTTAGGTGGGATGTTAGTGTTAGGGTTAGACTTAGCTTTAGGGGTTAATACATTTATTAGAGTAGCGTTGAGATCCGGTCGGCAGATTAGGGGTTAATTATTGTAGGTAGGTGGAGGCGACTTTGGGGGTGGCAGATTAGGGGTTAATAAATATAATATAGGGGTCGGCGGTGTTAGGGGCAGCAGATTAGGGGTACATAGGTATAATGTAGGTTGCGGCGGTGTACGGAGCGGCAGATTAGGGGTTAATAATAATATGCAGGTGTCAGCGATAGCGGGGGCAGCAGATTAGGGGTTAATAAGTGTAAGGTTAGGGGTGTTTAGACTCGGGGTTCATGTTAGGGTTTTAGGTGCAGACATAGGAAGTGTTTCCCCATAGGAAACAATGGGGCTGCGTTAGGAGCTGAACGCTGCTTTTTTGCAGGTTTTTTTCAGCTCAAACAGCCCCATTGTTTCCTATGGGGGAATCGTGCACGAGCACGTTTTTGAAGCTAGCCGCGTCCGTAAGCACCACTGGTATCGAGAGTTGCAGTGGCAGTAAATTGTGCTCTACGCTCCCTTTTTGGAGCCTAACGCAGCCCTTCTGTGAACTCTAAATACCAGCTGTATTTAAAAGGTGCGGGGGGAAAAAAGCCAGCGTAGCTAACGCACCCCTTTGGCCGCAGAACTCTAAATCTAGCCGATAATTATATAATAAATAGAAGGAGTGATATAAAAAATATAAGTTGGGGATATAATAAATAGAAGTAGTAATATAATAAATATAAGGAGGATATTATAAATAGAAGTAGGAATATAATAAATAGAAGTAAGAAATATAATAAATAGGAGTAGAGAATATAATGAGTAGAAGTAGGGGATATAATAAATAGACATAGGGATATAATAAATATTTTTAATTTAATAAATAGAAGTAGAAATAAAATAAATAGAAGTAGGGATAAAATAATTAGAAGTAGGGATATAATAAATTGAATTATGAATATAATAAATTGTAGGAAAAATATAATAAATAGAAATAAATAAAAAAAATAGATTTAGGGATATAATACATAGAAGTAGTTATATGATAAATAGAAGTAGAATTATAATAAATAGAAGTAAGGATATAATACATAGAAGTATGGATAAAATAAATAGACATAAGGATATAATAAATAGAAGTAGGAATATAATAAATAGAAGTAGGGTATATACTAAATAGAAGTAGGGTATATACTAAATAGAAGTAGGGATATTTTAAATAGATGTAGGGATTTAATAAATAGAGGTAGCAATATAATAAATAGAAGTAGTTATATAATAAATAGAACTAGGGATATAATAAATAGAAGTAGGGATATAATAATTATATGTAGGGGTATAATAAATAGAAGTAGGAATATTATAAATAGAAGTAGGGATATAATTAATAGAAGTAAGGATATAATAAATAAAAGTAGGAATATAATAAATAGAAGTATGGATAAAATAAATAGACATAAGGATATAATAAATAGAAGTAGGAATATAATAAATAGAAGTAAGGATATAATAAATAAAATTAGGGATATAATACATAGAAGTAGTTATATGATAAATAGAATCAGTTGTATAAAAAATAGAAGTAGGGGATATAATAAATAGAGGTAGTTATATAGTAAATAGAAGTAGGAAAATATGAAATAGAAGTAGGAATGTAACAAATAGAAGTAAGGATATAATAAATAGAAGTAGGAATATAATAAATAGACATAATTATATAATAAATAAAAGTAGGAATATAATAAATAGAAGGAGGGTTATAATAAATAGAAGTAAGGATATAATATATAGAAGTAGGGATATAATATATTGTAGTAGAAAAATAACAAATAGATTAAGAATATAATAAATAGAAGTAGATTTATAATAAATAGAAGTAAGGTATAATAAATAGAAGTAGGAATATAATAAATAGAAGTAGAGATGTAACAAATAGAACTAGTGATAAAATAAATAGTAGTAGGGGATATAATAAATAGAAGTAGGAATATAATAAATAGATGTAGGGAATATAATAAATAGAAGTAGGAATATAATAAATAGAAGTAAGGATATAATAAATAAAAATATAATAAATAGAACTAGTGATATAATAAATAGAGGTAGTTATATAAATAAATAGAAGTAGGAAATCATATAGAAGTAGGAATATAATAAATAGACGTAGGAATAGAATAAATAAATGTAGGAATATAATTAATAGAAGTAGGGATATAGTAAAAAGAAGTAAGGATATAATAAATAGGAGTAAGGATATAATAAATATAACTAGTGATATAATAAAAAGAAGCAGGAATATAATAAATAGAAGTAGGGGATATAATAAATACAAGTAGTAATATAATAAATAGAAATATAATAAATAGAACTAGTGATATAATAAATAGAGGTAGTTATATAAATAAATATAAATAGGAAATCATATAGAAGTAGGAATATAATAAATAGACATAGGAATAGAATAAATAAATGTAGGAATATAATTAATAGAAGTAGGGATATAGTAAAAAGAAGTAAGGATATAATAAATAGGAGTAAGGATATAATAAATAGGAGTAAGGATATAATAAATATAACTAGTGATATAATAAAAAGAAGCAGGAATATAATAAATAGAAGTAGGGGATATAATAAATACAAGTAGTAATATAATAAATGGAAGTAATAATATAATACATAGATATAGGGAAATAATCAATAGAGGTAGGAATATAATAAATAGAGGACGGAATATAATAAATAGAAGTAGAGATATAATAAATAGAAGTAGAGATATAATCAATAGAAGGGAATATAATAAATAGAAGAAGGAAATATAAATTATAGAAGTAGGATATAATAAATAGACATGAGTATAATTAATAGAAGTAGGATATAATAAATAGAGGAAGGAATATAATAAATAGAAATAGAGATATAATAAATAGAAGTAGAGATATTATAAATAGAAGTAGGGATATAATAAATAGAAGTATGAATTTAATAAATAAAAGTAAGGATATAATAAATAGAAGTAGGGTATATACTAAATAGAAGTAGGGATATTTTAAATAGATGTAGGGATTTAATAAATAGAGGTAGGAATATAATAAATAGAAGTAGGGATATAATAATTAGATGTAGGGATATAATAAATAGAAGTAGTTATATAATAAATAGAAGTAGGGATATAACAAACAGAAGTAGAGGTATAATAAATATAAGTAAGGATATAATAAATAAAAGTAGGAATATAATAAATAGAAGTAGGGATATAGTAAATAGAAGTAAGGATATAATGAATAAAAGTAGGAATATAATAAATAGAAATAGTTATATAATAAATAGAAGTAGGGGTATAATAATTAGATTTTAAAAAAAAAACAAGTTTGAGGGATGAGAAAGATTTGCACCCAGAAGTAGCATTCAGACCCTGTCCCTAACATCGCCGACACCTACATTATATTTATTAACCCCTAATCTTCCCCCCCAACCTCGCCGCCACCTACCTACACTTTATTAACCCCTAATCTGCCAACCAGACATCGCTGCCACTATAATAAATGTATTAACCCCTAAACCGCCGCACTCCCGCCTCGCAAACACTATAATAAATTGTATTAACCCCTAATCTGCCGTCCCTAACATTGCCACCAACTACCTACAATTATTAACCCCTAATCTGCTGCCCCCAACGTCGCCGCTACTATAATAAAGTTATTAACCCCTAAACCTAAGTCTAACCCTAACCCTAACACCCCCCTAAGTTAAATATAATTTAAAGAAATCTAAATAAAATTACTATAATTAAATAAGTTATTCCTATTTAAAACTAAATACTTACCTATAAAATAAACCATAAGATAGCTGCAATATAACTAATAGTTACATTGTAGCTATTTTAGGATTTATATTTTACATTTATATTTTTGTATTTATTTTAACTAGGTACAATAGCTATTAAATAGTTAATAACTATTTAATAGCTAACTAGTTAAAATAATTACAAAATTACCTGTAAAATAAATCCTATCCTAAATTACAAATACACCTAACACTACACTATCAATAAATTAATTAAATCAATTAACTGCAATTATCTAAACTAAAATACAATTAAATAAACTAAACTATATTACAAAAAAAAAACAATAAATTACAAAAAATAAAAAAAATTACAAGAATTTTAATCTAATTACACCTAAGCTAAGCCCCCTAATAAAATAAAAAAGCCCCCCAAAAAAATAAAATTCCCTACCCTATCAGCTTTTACCTGTAAAAAAAAAATACAAGACCCCCCAACATTAAAACCCACCACCCACACACCCCTACTCTAAAACCCACCCGATCCCCCTTAAAAAAAGCTAACACTAACCCCCTGAAGATCACCCTACCTTGAGCCGTGTTCACCCAGCCGGGCCGAATTCTTCATCCAATCCGTGCAATGTGGTCCTCCATCTGGCAGAAGTCTTCATCCATCCACGGGGCAGAAGAGGTCCTCCATCCGGCAGAAGTCTTCATCCATCTGCGGCTCCATCTTCAAGACCTCCGACGCGGAACATCCTCCTCGGCTGACATACTAACGACGAATGAAGATTCCTTTAAATGACGTCATCCAAGATGGCGTCCCATGAATTCCTATTGGCTGATAGGATTCTATCAGCCAATCGGAATAAAGGTAGGAAAAATCTGATTGGTTGATTTAATCAGCCAATCGGATTGAAGTTCAATCCGATTGGCTGATTGGATCAGCCAATAGAATGTGAGGTCAATTCTATTGGCGGATATCAGCCAATCGGAATTAGAGGGACGCCATCTTGGATGATGTAATTTAAAGGAATTTTCATTCGTCGTTAGTCCGTTAGCCGAGGAGGATGTTCTGCGTCGGAGGTCTTGAAGATCCACGGATGGATGAAGACTTCTGCCGGATGGAGGACCTCTTCTGCCCGCGGATGGATGAAGACTTCTGCCGGATGGAGGACCACATCGCCCAGATTGGATGAAGAATTCGTCCCGGCTGGGTGAACACGGCTCAAGGTAGGGTAATCTTCAGGGGGTTAGTGTTAGGTTTTTTTTAAGGAGGGTCGGGTGGGTTTTAGAGTAGGGGTGTGTGGGTGGTGGGTTTAAATGTTGGGGGGTCTTGTATTTTTTTTACAGGTAAAAGAGCTGATTACTTTGGGGCAATGCCCCGCAAAAAGCCCTTTTAAGGGCTGGTAAAAGAGCTGATTACTTTTGTAATTTAGTATAGGGTAGGGAATTTTATTATTTTGGGGGGCTTTTTTATTTTATTAGGGGGCTTAGATTAGGTGTAATTAGATTAAAATTCTTGTAATATTTTTTTATTTTTTTGTAATTTAGTGTTTTTTTTTTGTACTATAGCTTAGTTTATTTAATTGTATTTTATTTTAGATAATTGTAGTTAATTTATTTAATTAATTTATTGATAGTGTAGTGTTAGGTGTATTTTTAACTTAGGTTAGGATTTATTTTACAGGTAATTTTGTAATTAATTTAACTAACCTATTTAAAATAAATACAAAGTTGTCTGTAAAATAAATATAAATCCTAAAATAGCTACAATGTAACTATTAGTTATATTGTTGCTATCTTATGGTTTATTTTATAGGTAAGTATGTTGCTTCCCTTGTTCAGAGAAGAATTGCCTGGTATTTCGGCACTGGACTGTCATTGGGCAGGGTCAGACTGATATGCTTCAGGATATTTTTTCTTTGTGAAAGGGGTATAGTGTGCTAAAAGACTGTGCACCCTGAGGAGTTATTATAAAAATGGACATGCATGGAAGGTTTTTTCCAGCTTCTGTTCTATCTCATGGAGTGCTGTTCTTTCATTGTGTTTTAAGTATTTAGTTTTAAATAGGAATAATTTATTTAATTATAGTAATTTTATTTAGATTTCTTTAAATTATATTTAAGTTAGGGGGGTGTTAGGGTTAGGGTTAGACTTAGGTTTAGGGGTTAATAACTTTATTATAGTAGCGGCGACGTTGGGGGCGGCAGATTAGGGGTTAATAATTGTAGGTAGGTGGCGGCGACGTTAGGGAGGGCAGATTAGGGGTTAATAGAGGTTAATACATTTATTATAGTGGCGGCGATGTTTGGTCAGCAGATTAGGGGTTAATAATTGTAGGTAGGTGTCGGCGATGTTGGGGGCAGCAGATTAGGGGTTCATAGGGATAATGTAGGTGGCGGCGGTGTCCAGAGCGGAAAATTAAGGGTTAATAATATAATGTAGGTGTCAGCGATAGCGGGGGCGGCAGATTAGGGGTTAATAAGTGTTAGATTAGGGGTGTTTAGACTCGGGGTTCATGTTAGGGTGTTAGGTGTAGACTTAGAAAGTGTTTCCCCATAGGAAACAATGGGGCTGCGTTAGGAGCTGAACGCTGCTTTTTTGCAGGTGTTAAGTTTTTCTTCAGTCAGCTCAGCCCCTTTGTATCCTATGGGGAAATCGTGCACGAGCACATTTTTCCAGCTTACTGCTACTGTAAGCAACGCTGGTATTGAGGTGAGAAGTGGAGCTAAATTTTGCTCAACGGTCACTTTTCTGAGGCTAACGCAGCCATTCAGAAAACTTGTAATACCAGCGTTGTTTAAAGGGAGTGCTGGAAAAAAAGGAGCGTTAGCTCCGCAAGATTTTACCCACAAAACTCGTTTATTAATTAACATATTTAAATATAATGGACTATTGCCATTTGTAGAGAATCTGGTCCACTCTGTCTAACTTCTATAGAGAAACAATTTAATCTGGCACTGTGAAGATAATATGGTAGGAAAAAGGGATGTAATATTCCCTGGTGCTAACCCTTGGTGTAGATACTTAGAGCAAGGATAAGGGGGAGACTGGACAAGAAGGGGTTAATTAGCACTCATTCCTGTAATTGTTGGTAACTATGTTGAAATATTCAACTAATGTGAAAGGATATAATTAAGTTAAAACTTATATTTTATTAAACCACTATTTAAAAAGAGTGTAAATTACACTCTCACCATTACAAGGATACCCCACACTAACACTCCACACTATTACCAATGAATATCACACTGCAATATACCCAGACAGTAGACACAGGTTCCACCACCCCCTGTATTCCTGGCCACTCTGTCTAACTGTCATAATTTGAAATAAAGCCTCCCAATATTTGATGGTTGAAGGAATGAATATAATTGAAACCCATGTAACACACTGATCTTTGAACTAATTAAATGTATGCTGTGAATATGAGTTTGATTCCCGTATGGGAAATATGAATAAAATATTTTTTATGGTAACAAATAAATATGTATGTTTTCATTTTATTTATGTACAGGGAGTGCAGAATTATTAGGCAAATGAGTATTTTGACCACATCATCCTCTTTATGCATGTTGTCTTACTCCAAGCTGTATAGGCTCGAAAGCCTACTACCAATTAAGCATATTAGGTGATGTGCATCTCTGTAATGAGAAGGGGTGTGGTCTAATGACATCAACACCCTATATCAGGTGTGCATAATTATTAGGAGACTTCCTTTCCTTTGGCAAAATGGGTCAAAAGAAGGACTTGACAGGCTCAGAAAAGTCAAAAATAGTGAGATATCTTGCAGAGGGATGCAGCACTCTTAAAATTGCAAAGCTTCTGAAGCGTGATCATCGAACAATCAAGCGTTTCATTCAAAATAGTCAACAGGGTCGCAAGAAGCGTGTGGAAAAACCAAGGCGCAAAATAACTGCCCATGAACTGAGAAAAGTCAAGCGTGCAGCTGCCAAGATGCCACTTGCCACCAGTTTGGCCATATTTCAGAGCTGCAACATCACTGGAGTGCCCAAAAGCACAAGGTGTGCAATACTCAGAGACATGGCCAAGGTAAGAAAGGCTGAAAGACGACCACCACTGAACAAGACACACAAGCTGAAACGTCAAGACTGGGCCAAGAAATATCTCAAGACTGATTTTTCTAAGGTTTTATGGACTGATGAAATGAGAGTGAGTCTTGATGGGCCAGATGGATGGGCCCGTGGCTGGATTGGTAAAGGGCAGAGAGCTCCAGTCCGACTCAGACGCCAGCAAGGTGGAGGTGGAGTACTGGTTTGGGCTGGTATCATCAAAAATGAGCTTGTGGGGCCTTTTCGGGTTGAGGATGGAGTCAAGCTCAACTCCCAGTCCTACTGCCAGTTTCTGGAAGACACCTTCTTCAAGCAGTGGTACAGGAAGAAGTCTGCATCCTTCAAGAAAAACATGATTTTCATGCAGGACAATGCTCCATCACACGAGTCCAAGTACTCTACAGCGTGGCTGTCAAGAAAGGGTATAAAAGAAGAAAATCTAATGACATGGCCTCCTTGTTCACCTGATCTGAACCCCATTGAGAACCTGTGGTCCATCATCAAATGTGAGATTTACAAGGAGGGAAAACAGTACACCTCTCTGAACAGTGTCTGGGAGGCTGTGGTTGCTGCTGCACGCAATGTTGATGGTGAACAGAACAAAACACTGACAGAATCCATGGATGGCAGGTTTTTGAGTGTCCTTGCAAAGAAAGGTGGCTATATTGGTCACTGATTTGTTTTTGTTTTGTTTTTGAATGTCAGAAATGTATATTTGTGAATGTTGAGATGTTATATTGGTTTCACTGGTAAAAATAAATAATTGAAATGGGTATATATTTGTTTTTTGTTAAGTTGCCTAATAATTATGCACAGTAATAGTCACCTGCACACACAGATATCCCCCTAAAATAGCTATAACTAAAAACAAACTAAAAACTACTTCCAATACTATTCAGCTTTGATATTAATGAGTTTTTTGGGTTCATTGAGAACATGGTTGTTGTTCAATAATAAAATTAATCCTCAAAAATACAACTTGCCTAATAATTCTGCACTCCCTGTATATAATGTATTTGTATTTTAAACATTTATGGCTTATGTGTTATTTCTTTGATGTTCCCACATTGGCACTTTTCCTAAATACGTATTAGATATAAGTACAAGAGTTTGTCTCATAAAGAATTAACTAAATGGACAATTAAGAAGAACAAATGGGAAAGAAGCTTAGACTATAAAGTAAGCAACATGGGACACCTGGATATTCTTGAAAAAGCTGTCTACCACCGGTGAAACGTACGTTGGATTTGATTGGACTGTTAGGACTCTGATGTCAGAAGGAGGGTTGGGACTTGAAATGTACACTCGGCAGCTGTCTGTGAATGCCGTGTTTGGTGATTCTACAGCCGGCTTTGTGTTTTACAATTGTTCCCTTATCCTGAGTGATTTTACTGGAGTAATAAATTGCTTTTACGAAGTTTGATGTCCCTTGATCCATCTATACCTTAACAAATGAGCCGTTTTACTGAGAGCTAAGTTATAGGTCCCAAGAGTGTGAGTAGATACTTCCACCTCTTTTTTTATATAATCTGTGTATACTTCCAAGGATTTTACAGTAACTTCTGTTTCTGGTGAGCCTGAAGGCTTGTGCGGGAACAGGGGTATCAGGGGCCATTCGGCCCTTGATAAATCGGCCCCATAGCCTTGATTTATAAAAAATGAATAATTTATTAAAGGGACAGTCTAGTCAAAATTAATTGTTTATGATTAAGATAGGGCATGCGATTTTAAACAACTTTCCACTTTATTTTTATCAGCAAATTTGTTTTGTTCTTTTGGTATTCGTAGTTGAAAGTTAAACCTAGGTAGGCTCATATGCTAATTTCTAAGCCCTTGAAGGCCGCCCTTTATCTGAAGGCATTTGACAAAGTTTCACAGCTAGAGGGCGTTATATGTGTGCCATATATATAACATTGTGCTCACACTCGTGGAGTTACTTATGAGAGGGCACTGATTGGCTAAAATGCAAGTTAAGGGGGCTGTCTGCAGAGGCTTAGATACAAGGTAATTACAGAGGTAAAAAGTGTATTAATATAACTGAGATAAGGAGCAGTCTG